>NC_058417.1:11490707-11644985 GCF_002201575.2 Neomonachus schauinslandi | reverse complement strand
TTTTTTTTTTAAAGACTTTATTTATTTATTTGACAGAAAGAGAGACACAGTGAGAGAGGGAACACAAGCAGGGGGAGTGGGAGAGGGAGAAGCAGGCTTCCCGCTGAGCAGGGAGGCCGACGCGGGGCTCGATCCCAGGGTCCCGGGACCATGACCTAACCCGAAGGCAGACGCTCAACAACTGAGCCACCCAGGTGCCCCTATTTATTTTTTTAAAGACAAAACAGAAGTGTGTGAGGTTGGAAGTTCGGGTCCCCACAGCTCCATGCTTGAATCTCTGGGGTCAGAGGCAGGTGCCCCATCCTTTAGCTCTTCCTCCTGTCACTGGGAATTCTGTGCCTTAGGTCCACTTTGGGGTTTCCTCCAGGGGGGCCGTTCGGCACGCGCTGTTCTGTAGCATTGTGAGGCTCCTCAGTCATCCCATGGCCCGCTCGTCAGCCTGGGTCACAGGAAGCACACAGTAGGGCCTTATGTAAGTGCCCTGTCTCTGCAGGGTGGACACGGGGACAGCATTTTTTGCTGTTACAAATACCTTCATTCCAGTCCCAGTTTTAAACAAGCTCCTGTAGGCAGAATACTTACCACAGGTGGGCACGTGATAAATGGTAGCCTTTGTAATTTGGAAGGAATCTGGACTTGGTTCCATGCCCCAACCATCTCTCGTACCCCTTCTGTGTGCCAGGGACCCCCACGGTTCCAGAGGGGTGAGGAGCCCCACCCCCTGAGCAACAACATCCGGGAGCCCAGCTGCCCCGCCCCCCAGCAGCCCATCACTGTCGGCACCTGAGCACTGTCAGACTGATTTATGACCCTGGAAATGCCAGGGCATGTAGGCAAGCAGATCTCACACACAGCATCCTTTCTGGGGCTAACCCCAGTGTGGAGGTGTAGAGGCAACACCCCCCCCCCCCCGCCGCCGCTCACTGCCCCATGTCCAGCTCCCAGGCACTGTGCCACCACACTTCAGCCAGCAGATGTGGGAGCAGCCTGGGCCTCATCCGGCGGGGCACTCGGGAAGAGACACACAGAAATGCCCAGCATTCTGTCCTTGGGCCTGCCTGAATCCCAGCCCTGGGCGTGGTCATGAATCGGAACTATTAACAAGCCCCTCAGGGACCACTGTGTACCAGCCAGGACCGAGAACCAATACAAGGCGTAGTAATATCAGGGACATCTGAGGCTGGCCTGGTCCTTTCTGCAGCTGGGCAGTGGGAGAGCTGATGGGCTCAGGGTGGGGAGGGGAAGGAAGATGGAAGTGGGAACCAGTGAGGGGACCTGCGGGAGATGTTTATCCTAAGATTCTGGTTTGGGCAGTGAGACAGGTCACCTTTGTGACCCCTACACAGTTCTTGGCATGCAGTGAATGCTTAAGAGACTTTGCTCACAGACACGAGTGACTTTGTGAATGGTGGCACTTGTGTCCGTGCTGACTTTGGGGTCCCAGTGGGACCACCAGGATCAGCCCCTCTTTCTCACTGACCGCCAACTTGTCAGGTGGGGGAACCCAGTTGCAGTCTGGGGTATTGTGGGTTTCAGGTGCCCCATGGTTCAAATGCCAGCCCCTCTGCCCTGCACTGAGCCTCTGTTGGCTGTTCTGTAAACTGGGCGGAATCATCTTGGCCAAGATGGCCATGAGTGGTAGCAGCCAGGGAGGCGCCCCTGCTCAGAACAGGGTCCATACCAGGTGATTTCCCCAGGGTGGCCTTGGTGTGGTTTTCATTCCAAATCATTTTTTAATTACGGAAGGAGAGACGTGATGGTTGTAAATAGAAAAGGAAGAAATGTTGGAGGTACAGGAATAGGTCAGAGTCCTTCTGCACAGAGATTTTCTTGGAGGCCAATACTTTTCCTCGTCTAATGTGCGCCTTTGGATTGTGGGTGTGCGCGAGCGCGCGAGCATTTGTGCACACACACACAAACACAGTTAAATCTTCATAGAGCACCTACTGTGTGTGGAACCCGGAGCGTTTAGAGACGACTCAGAGCTCGGCTCTGCCTTTAGGGGGAGCTCTGGGTCCTGTTGGGGAGACTGATTGGAACCTGATAAATTAGCCTTTGAGGGGGAGCCCGCCGTATGTAAGAGGGGGTGCACAAAGGAAGGAGTTCACTGTGGGTGGCGGGGTCGGGTGAAGGGAGCAGGAAGGGCTTGACAGGGCCGTGGGGTCTGAACGGGGCCTGCACAAATGCTTGCAAGTGTTTAGGCACAGAAAAGCAGAAGGGAGCAGGAAAAGCCCTCGGGGAGAGGGAGGGAGGTGTGGTTGGGGACACGCGGGCTTTGGGATCCCGGCAGGACTGCCAGGGTCGGCCCCTCCGTGCAAAGCCACCCGTGAGAGCTTGGCGGCGGCGCGCAGCGTGTGTGTGCTGGAGACTGGCCGGGAGCGCGGGGGGCGCGGGGCCCCGGGACGCCTGGGCCGGAGTCTCTGTTTTCTTCTGTAAGTAGTAGAAGCCGCTGCAGGGTTTTAAGCAGGGAAGTGACCTGGTCCGGCGTGTGTATTTGAAACAGCTATCCGTCCAGCAGAGCTTGCAGGAGGTTGAGGGGGCCAGGGAGCCCCGCCCCGGGAGGCTTGTGCGGTGGTCCGGGGCGCCGCCGAGCACCGCTGGTGGCAGGGACGTGGCCGGAGGGGAGGGCGGGCCCGGCGGCGGGGGCGGGAGCGGCTGTGCCGGCGGCGATTGGACGCGGGCGGGGAGGGCGGGGTCTGGGGCGAGGACCGGGAATGGACGCCGTGCGGCTCCTGACGTGGGCGGGCGCGACGTGGGGCGGCCGGGCCTGCGGCGCCTTCCTCCCGGGCCCGGGTGGGCTCCCAGCCCCGGGGAGCGCCCGGCCCTCAGGCCCCCCGTCCCCCCTTTCCGGGCAGCATGCCCTCCACCAGCACCTGGCAGACCCGCGCTGCCGACAGCAGCGGGCGGAGGCCTTTGTGCTTTCCAAGTCCTCCTCCAGGGACGCGGGTGATGACCAAGCCGACAGATGCCCCGCTGGTGCCACTGTCGCCACCCACCACCCTCTGACGCTCAGCTGCTCCCCAGAAAGAAAGACCTTGTCACAAAGGGAGGGAGGGCGAGGACGCGCTTCCGCGACGCAGCCCATCTGGGAGCCAACGTTATTTTCCTGATTCTAGGAAACATCTGTTCATGCCTCTCCTTTCAGAGAGAGGCGGGTAGCCGACCCAGGACGAGGGAAGCCGCTGGGCTTGTCCCTGCGCTGGGCAACAGGGTGGAGGACGTGGCTGAGCCCAGGACCCCGTCCTAAGGGGTTTAAAACAAGCCACCACCGTTCTCTGCCCGATTTCCACCCACCTGCTGCCACCTGGCCTGCCCACCTGCTTCTGTCCCTCTGTGCACTTCTGGTCAGGTGCTTCCACCAGCCCCTAGGTGCCCGTGGCTGTCACCGCCTCCCCTCAAGTACAGGGGCTCCTGGGGCAAAAACTGTGGCCTCCCCCAGAGTGTCATATGTGTTTATCGAGGGACCCTTTCATTATTTCTCACACACACAAGCCATGTTTTTGAAAGATAGGGCTGCCAAACAAACTGCATTTATTACATAATGATTAATTCATTGCCCCCATTTCTTATTAATCAAAGACATCCATAACTGCCTATCCGAGCTTTGGGTGGGGGAGATAGCCAGCAGGGCCTCGAGCTGACAGCCTTCTGGCCCAGAGCAGGGGCACTGCTAGATTTGTGTCACTGAGGCCTCGTTTGGGTAAATGCACGATACCCCTGAGGTTTCTAGAAGAAATAGAGACAGCTCATGGGCCCCCCACACATCGCCTCTCCGAGCCCCTGGGGCCACCTGGGATGTTTTATCACCCCCTCTCCAGCCAGCTCTGAGCTCAGGCTGGCTGCTTGGCACTTGGCCACTGGCTGACCGACGGCTTGGCAGAGGATGAGGGAAAGGGAGTAGGCTTGTCCCCATCCCTGGAAGCGGCCATTAGTGGCAGCCCGGGAAGGAGATGGGAGCCTGGGTTGAGGTCAGGACTGCTCTGGGCAGAGTTGGAGGGCAGCTGACAGAGCACTGTCAGGGCAAGCCGGTCCTGGGCACAGAGGCTGAGAATCTTGGGGTTCCCGGGCATTTGAGGCGCTATCCTCTCACCTCCCAGGGGCAGCTCAAGCTTGTGTTTTTAGCTCTTGGGATACATGAGGAGTCTGAGGTCGGGCCAGTGCCATCCACCCCTTCTTTATCCTCTCATCCAACACCGACTGTATGGCCTGGCATCCACCACGAATGTCCTTGACCTCACGGTGTTCACAGTCTAGTGGGGATACATGCAGATGCCCAAATAAGTCATTGCTGTCTCGTGTGGTGTCAAGCCACGGGTTGCCCAGGAAGGTAGGGACCAAACGAGAAGGCACCTAACCTAAACCGGGCTTTGTGGTCAGGGAAGCCTTCCCGGAAGAGGTGCTATTGCTAAGTGCCGTTGGTTAAGTTTTTTTTGTTTTTTTGTTTTTTGGTCTGCTTTTTAAATAACTGCTTTGTACCACATGCCATTAAGGTGCTTTTCACATACGTTGTCGTGTTTAATTTGCACCAACAACCCTGTGAGGTAGGAAATAGCTTCCGCATGTTCTCGATGAGTAAGCTAAGTATCAGAGGGGAGGTTGCTTGGCCAACTCACTCAGCCAGGATTAGAACTCCAAGTGGTTCTTAAAAGATGACAGAAAAGAAGTTAGGGGATGGGAGGTGAGTCTGGCATGCCTGGCAGAAGCAACAACAAGTGCAAAACCATGGCAGTGGGAGCTGCTGGGGCATGAAGGTGTGTAATGCTAGAGTAAGCAGAGGGGGACTTGAGTCGTGGAGAGCCTTCAATACTGGAGAGGAGAGCTAGGGAGCCACAGCAGGTATGTGAGTTGGGGCGACGTCCCACGGCAAGGGGCTCCAGTGGTCTCACCGGGGGCTCCAGCTCCGAGGGAGACCTCCCCTGCCTGCACCCCCCTGCCTGCCTGTCTCCTTTTAGTTACCTGGCGACAGGCATACGTCCCAGATCTGGTATGTCTTTTCCTGCTTCTGACCTCAGGAGACAGCAGTCAGGCTGGCATCAAGCATCAGGGAAATGCCCAACACATCAGCCCCCCGGGGGCCTCCTGGACCTCTCCACAAATCCTGCAATGCCCATCTCCTGTCCATAAAGAGATTGAATGGCGGCCAGCATCTGCCCGTCGGCAGAGAGTTCCCGCTCTTAGCACCAGCTTGCTGAGCTGCCTCCAGGGACGGTCCTGCCCGCCTCCCCAGAGAGTCAGCACTTCCTCTGCTGCCTAATGGCTCTCCCGGCTGGAGATGATCCTTGATATTTAGCCCTCGTGGCAGGAGCCTTAATAGCAGCAACTCTCCCTCCCTGCTCCTGCCTCCTGAGACCCAGAGACAGCCCCGCTCACCTTCTGAGCTGACCACCCTCTCCCTGCCCCCCAGGCATCAGGCAGAGGCCTTTCTGCCCACTTTGGGTAATATCCGGAATGAACAAGCACCCAGCAGCACCTTGCCTGTGGGGTTTTCTCCTCCGAGATCTGATCCAGAGATGCCCTGTGAGGGAGTGTTATTAGTTATTAGTGTGGCCTCCATTTTAAAGATGAGAATACTGAGGCTCAGAAGGGAGCCACGATGATGACAGATCACTTGGGCCTCATCTTTCTGCCTCTTGGTTCCAGGAAATGGCCCGTGTTCCCTCAAACCCACAGGACCTTCACCACTACTGGTCTCTCTACCTGAAGTTCTATCTAGACTCCCTCCTCTCTCTTTTAGATCCCATCTCGGGGAAGCCTCCATGTCCCAGTACCCCTGCCCTTAGTATTTACTAAGGACGGACTTCTTCTGCACACTGAGTAGGCTCCACAAGGGCAGCACTCACCCCCTCTGCATCCCTAGCACCCAATATGGGACATACAAGCCCTCAAAAATATTTATTGAAGGAGTAAATGAGCAAATGGGTAAGTGAATCCGTGTGCTAGTTAGGATAAGGCTAGTTGAGTAACAGACAAACCCTAACATTTCTAGTTTATTCTCCGTGCGTGAAGGTAGCGAGAATTTCTGGTTGGTGGAAGGTTTCCTCCATGGGGTGAGAGCTCTTAGCCTTCCCCTCTGACCTCACCACGGTCCTCACGCCTGGAATGGGTGCATCACTCCTACTCACATTCCATTGGCTAGAATTCAAGCCATGTGACCACGCCCAGTTGCAAGGGAGGCTGGGAAATGTAGTCCAGCTGTGGCTCTGCGGCAGGATGTCGGTTTTGTCGAATCCAAAGCTTCCCGTTAGGGTTACTCTTTAACCACCAGAGCCAACCTTTACTGAGTCCTTACCGTGGTCGTAAGCGCTTTTCTCACGTTGGCTCATTTCGTTTGCATAACAGCCCTGCCAGGCGGGCATTATTACTGTCCCTGTTCACAAATGAGGCAGCTGGGGTTTAACTGCTCTGTGAAGGGGCAGAGTGGATTCAAGGACCCTGCCTTGCTTCCTTCAAGTCTACCTGTCGGAAGTCCCTCCGAGAAACACACCACCGGTGTCCAGGGGAGACTCTCATTCCCAAGCCGTTGCACAGGCTTGTGCACACAGCAGGAAGGCACACACGTGGCGACCAACTCTTGGCTGCCCACTCTGGGTTTTGTCTCCCAGCCCCTTATGAATTGCAGGTGCTCTCCTGCTGGCCTTTCTGCCACTTAGCAGCAGTCCCCTGCCTCTCACCCCGTGCACAGAAAAAGGACAAATACCCCTGGTGGGAGAGCTGCAGGGGGACGTTGGTCAGTGCTATGATCCGGTCTGTTTGGAGGATAGCTCTGGGGAGTGGCATCCTCCCAAGCCAGGGAGCCCAGGCTTCCCGGAGGAGGTGACATTTGATTGTGCCTTGAAGGCAAAGGTGGTAGTTTGTCAGACTGAGAGAGGGGAAGGGCATTCCAGGCAGAGGTAACAGCTTATGCAAAGGCTGAGGGAGTCTGGCTTCTTGGCTCCTGTCTCTGCCTTCCCCTCTAGAGCCAGGTTTGTTACCCAGACCAGTGACCCAGGTCCTTCCAACCAATGCTGAAGAGGAAATGTCTCCTAGTCTGTGGAGGAGGAGAGGAGGCATGGGAAGAGAAGAAGAGGAAGGAGGAGCAGAGGGGACACCATGAAAGGAAGAAGGTGAGGAGCAAATAATTGAATAGGCTGAACACCTGCTGAGGCCCTGAGGGGCCCTGGATCTTTTTGCTGTCACCTCAGGCCTCGTCTCCTCTTCTCCCCTTGGTTTAACTCAGCTATTGGACACGGTGGCCTCCTTATTCTCCATCATGCACACTGATGCCTCAGGGCCTTTGCACTGGCTGTTTGCTCAGGCTCTGACTCCAATGCTCTCACCACAGATAGCCATGCGGCTGATTTCCTCTCCCCTTTAGCCTTACCTCAGATGTCACCTCTTAACAAGACCTACCAGATCATCCTATTTAAAACTACAAACCATCTCCCCCACATTCCACTCTCCTTACTCTGTTTTCTCCAAAGCACTTAGTCACCTTCTAATGTCCTGTACACTTTACGTATTTGTTTTTGCTTGTTGGCTGCCTCCCTTTCCCCATCTCCCTACAGTATAATCCTACCCCAGGGCCGGATTGTTTTTTAAGTAAACTCTACCCCCAACGTGGGGCCGGAACTCACCACCCCAAGATAAAGATCGCATACTCCACCGACGGCGCCAGTCAGGTGCCCCCGGATTTTTTGTTTTTAATCTGTCTTGTTCAGTGGTGGATCTCTAGCCCCTGAACACAGTTGGCGTTCAATAAGTGTTGAAATTAATGAGTGAGTTCAGGCCTGGACAAATTGTGACCCCATTTCAATGACGAAGGAATGGAGGCCCGGGGTCTCGCGGCCACGTGGTGGGGGGCGGCCCAGCGTAGTGCGGGAGGGATATCTGCCAATCTCTAGCATCCTGCTCTCATTGTCGGAGGGCCGGTCCCACGGCAGGGCGCGGGGCGGCGCGAGGGCGCAGGTAGTCATGGTTACAGCGCCAGATACGCCTTGTATTTCCTGCCTTTTGTGTTCGCACGAGCCCCAGCCCCCAACCCGAGCCGGCGTCCCTCATTAGCCGTCACGCTGCGGAGGGGCGGGGCGGCCCCAGCAGCCCCGCCCGGCCCCGGAAATGGGCGGGGCTAGCCCGTGTGGGCGGGGCACCGGGGCGAGGCGTGTCACTCCTCAGGCGCGCGCGGCCCGTGATTAACAAGCCGGCGCGGCCGCGCGCGGCTGAAAAAGGGCGGGGCTTCCGGAACAGCAGCCGTGGGAGCTTGGTTTGGGGGGTGAGTGCGCCATGATGGCGGCCCCCGACAAAGGGCGTCTGGTGCCCGCGGCTCTGCCTCTTGTAGTTTTCTCTGGCCCCCCGGGGTCTTGAGAGTGAGAGGCCCGAGTGGGCCAGCACTTGGTGGTCCACCCCCGCTGACCTGTCCCTAGTGGCCGACCTGCCCCAGGGGCTGACCATCATACTTACGCGCCGGCCTCTGCCGCCCCTTCCCACCGTAGAGCCTTCGCACCCCATTCTCTGTTCCTGGGCACTCTACTTCCCTTTCCCTGGCCCATTCCTCAATCCTCCTCAGGAAGCTTTCCACGTAGACCACTTGCCCCGTTCTGCTTAACAGCTCGACCCCTTGCAACTGTATCTTTATTTGCGCCTCCTCCTCCCGCACCGGAGTGCCATGGGGTGGGGGAGGGGGGCTGCCTGCGGTCTGGCACACAGTAGGTGCTCAATTTGTATTGTTGAATGAATCCATTCATCAGGCTGCCCCGGAGGCCTCCTTGGCAGGCCCAGTGCTGGATGCTGGGACTTGGGAGAAAGGGAGACAGATGCTCCTTCACTCCCAGACACAGAAGAGCTTGTGTCCAAGGCCAGGCCATGGGGTGAGCGTCTGGCCTGGACTCCAGGCCAGAGGAGCCTGGTTTGGTGTGTGCCCCTGGTGAATGGCCCACTGTGTTGGCCAGATGGGGAGCCCTGGGGCTGGCCCTAGCAGGCAGGCATGAAACAGAAATGAGCTGGTGAGGGCTGCTCAGCACACGTTCGGGTTGGGGCCAGAGACTCCTGGGACGCCCAGCCATCTGACTTCTGCTTTGTGGACCACTCACCGCGCCCTTCCCTGGCTTGACGGGATGGGTTGACATAACCTCCACAGCTCTACCCCCACGGCACTCCGACAGCGAAAAGGGAGCTGAAGTCATGAAATTATCCGTGGATATCCTTTTTGGGGTTTTGATGGACTTTGCGGTATATACGTTGTTCCCCACCAACACCAAAAGAAAAAATGCGGCATACAGCAGAGCCAACAACAAGATAGTATTAAATCAGAGCTTCAGCAGCTTGGGAGTTTGTATCAGGGGCAAGTTCATTTACATATCTTAAGGGGTGGGGCCCAGGAATCATCGCTTTTCCAAGCCTGTGTGGTTTTGATGCTCAGAATCTTAAATCCAGGGGCGCCTGGGTGGCTCAGTCACTTAAGCGTCTGACTCTTGATTTCGGCTCAGGTCCTGATCTCAGGGTTGGCCTCTGACCTGGGTGTGGCGTGGAACCTGCTTAAGATTCTCTCTCTCTCTTGTCTCTCTGTCCCTCTTCCTCAACCCCTCCCCCCTCCAAAAAAAGATGAAATCCTTAAAAAAAAAAAAAAAAAAAAGAACCTTAAATCCAGTTTTTGAGAAATGGAATGGCAAATGTTCGTGTCCCGGAACACATTCAAACCCCTCCCCAGGCTCTAGCGAGACCCGTCTACCACTCTTTATCCTGGACCCTGGGCCCAGCTTCAAGTCTAGACTCCACGAACTCTAAACCCTTTGGGAATTGGAAAAAAAGTTCTGCATTGTCTTCAGAAAAAAGTGTGCCTGTGCACCCACATACACACACACTTTGCATTTGATTTCAGGAAGTTCTCACATCTGGCTTAAGTGGTCTGAAAAGCAGGAGAGACCTGTTTGGGGAAAGGCCTCCATGATGACACCTGAACTTAGGGCCAAAGGGCACAGTTGTATGGGTTGTACATTGCACAAGGGTTCCTGGCAGAAATCCAGCCTGCACTCCACTAGCTAAGCTGTGCAGCCTGGCACCTGGGGTGTCTTTCCCTATTTTGTACAAAGGCATCATATAGCATGCCCTAACCCCCATCTTCGCTTGCCCTCTTGCCTCGCATGACAACTCAGGTTAGTGGCACTAATGAAGTTACAGAAATTATGCACATCATTGCTGACTAGAAGACCTTCCAGAAACCCCATTATAAAAGCCGCAGCAAATGACCCAGCAGCCCTCACCCACTAACACTTGGTTCCTGGTGCTTCTAGAATCCTGGGCTTTTACTGGGCAGTGGTTGGGAGCTGCCCACAAGCTTCACTTGGGATAGGAAAATGGTCAGGGCAGCTGGGCCTGTGTCTCAGCAGAGAGTGGGGAGGAGAATAGTAGGTAGGGGAGCACCTAGCATGTAAATATTCACCCAGTTGACATTGAGGGACTCATTGGGTCCATTCTATACATCAGGAAGACTGAGGCTCTGAGGAAGGTGGTCTTTGAGGGTGGAGAAGATCTACCTATCTGGGGAGACTTGATGAACGAAAGCTCTGGAGTAGGCCAGAAAGGAGGCCAAGGAGGGGGAGAGGAAGTCACTCAGGCCCTGCCCGACCACACCTCACACCCTGCAGCTGGCCTTCTGGAAGCCTTCCCTGACCTTTGGACTGGTTAGAGGCCTCCTCTGGGCTCGCATAGCCCGGGCTTTTCTGTCACAAGTGCTGCCACCCTGGTTTGGCAGGCCTGTTTATGCACTGTCTCCGCAGCAGCCTGGCAGCACCCCAGCGCTGAACTGAGAGCCCTAGACACAGGGCCTTGGCACACGGTGTAAAATGCAGCTTTGCTGAATGAACGAGTGATAAGTGGCTGATGAAGTGGGCTCAAGGCTCCTAGCAGCTTGGCTTCATGACCACCATAGGAGAAGGCCTGGCAAGCGGGGTTGAGGGCGGCAAGATGGGGAGGCCTGGGGTGGGAGCAGCTGGAGCAGGAAGGAGAGGCTCAGACCTGGGGTTACACAGGCCAAGGGGAGCATCGGGCCCGGAGCCGACTGCAAGGGTGAGTTGGCATTTCCTGTTTGCCCAGGTCCCAGCGGCCACCCTCAGTGACCTCCCATCCCGGCTCAGCCTGCCGGAGGGCAGCAGAGCCCAGACCAGGAAGCTCGGGGAGGCCAGAGGCTGCCACACCCCTGAAGCAGAGCTCTCCACGCCCGGGTCCTCTCTCGTGGAGACCCTTAGACTCTCCCCACCTACAGGCTGCACACAGCCTCCTCAGGGATCCCCGCCCTCTGGGGACTGAAGATGTTGGGGGTCCATGATTGCTTAAGGCCCCCTCCGCAGGCAGCACTCTCAGTCACCATCAGTCAGGGTCCCCACCGACAGGGGTGCTTTCCTGAGCTAGGAAAGGGGGCACGCGCGCGCGCACACACACACGCGCACACACACACCATCTCTTCTTCCCTGCTCATCTCGCCTAGCCTGGGCCTAGCCATGCCCTCCCCGAGCCCTTCACCCGCAGATAGGACTGAGTCACTTCGTGGCTCTCTGAACAAAGCCCAGCTCCTAATCCGGCACCTGGCACTCCGCAGCACCCCCCCAGCCTCTCTTGCAGATAATAATCAGTGTGACTCTTGGGGTGCCCTCCAGCTGGAGACCATGTCCCATTCCTCCGTGTCCCCAGCATGTGCCCCACAGGGCCTGGCTCAGAGGAGGGCCTTAGAGTATTTGGTGAGTGAGTGATACTCAGTTCCTGCAGGGGCTGACTTCCTGGAGGAGTGGGACAGGGGGTGGGGTCTGGCAAGGCTGACCTCCCAGGAGGTCTCCTCACCTCTGGGGAGAAGCCTCTGCCTTGGGGCTCAGCCATCCTGTCAGCCCCGGGGAGCCCTCCATGCCCCCAGTCCTTGCCTGAGTCCCAGCCACTCTGGAGGGTCAGGAGGGCCAGGGCTGCCTCCATTTGGGGTATGCGTGATTAAGAGCCTGTGGGTAGGTCTGTGTGTCCTGGCTCCCCTTGGGATGGGAGCTGCAGGGTCCCCACTTGAGGGCACTCTGGAGTCTAGGACACTTAAGAGCCCAGTGCAGGCACTGGAATGGGGGGTGCCGGGGTTGCCTGGGTGCAGCAGGAGTGAATGAGTGAGGGGATGAAGCCTGTGACTGTACCCATGCCCTCACACCCTGCCGCTGAGCCCCATGCCCTCAGGCTGGCCCTGGTTTCTGGGAGGGCTCAGGGAGGGCTCCACGCAACACACAGAGGCAGTGTTCATTCCTTCCTTCCTTCCTTCCTTTATGCATTCAGCTCAGCGCCTGGCGAGCACCTGCTGTATGCCAGGCTGTTCCAGGGGCTAAGGGCACAGTGGTGGTCAGCACATACAAAAGCCCTTGTCTGTGAAGCGGATGTGTGAATGGGGGACCCTGAAAAAAGCAGGTGAGCCAGTCAGTGATGAAGCAGGGACGTGGGATGGGCGGCCGGGGACAGGGGGCTGCTGTAGACTCGGTCAGAGCGGGCCTCTCTCTCTGGGGTGAGGGGCTTAGCCAGCAAGGATGGTGTTCTGGTCACGGTTATGGTCACTGTTATTAACAGCTCTGCAGAGTTTGTGGGCCCTCACGCGCTGCCCCAAGAGGGTGTCTGTGGGGGATGGGGTGTCGCTCTCCTCCTATGGGCCCCATGGCTACTGGTGGGTCCGTACCAGGCCTGGGCCGAACGCAGGGCAGTGGATCCCTGCAGGGGGAAATGGAGGCCAGGGAGGGGCAGGGTTCTCCTGTCTGCTTGGAGTGGTGGTCGTGCGGGCTCCTGCATGCATTCAGGGCCCGAGGAATGAGGCAGGAATGAGCCCAGACACACCCCCATTTGTAAGTGGGAGATGATGTGACTTTTGGGGACAGAGCTGTGGAGGTGAGGGGGTGTCATCTGGGTGTTGGGACCCCCCCAGGCCCAGTTTCTCTGGCCCAAAGACTGGGGTCTTGGGGATCCAGGGAGGAGAGAGCCCATCCGGCTGCTGACTCAGGGAAGATTTCCTAGCCTGGGGTAAGAGGCCGGGGAGGGTTGGAAGAGGCGGGAGAGAATCCCAGATGAAAAGAGCATCGTGGGCAAAGGCTTGGTGGGAAAGCCCAAAGGGAAGGCACCCGCTCTCAAACCAGCTCAGTTTGGGGTCACCTCCGCAGGGGAGCGGCTTCGCCACACGTGGGGGTGGCCCGAGCCCACGCTCGGGTGTGCGGGGGGGCGTGTGTACAGGGGACCCAGCGGCCACCGTGGGGCCGGGCCTCCTGTATCCAGGGTGGCGCCCCACGCCCTTGCCCCCCTACTCTCCCCCCCAGCCCCTCAGGCTCTGAGGAGCCCAGCCAACGGCCCTGCTTCCTGCCCAGCCGCGCCGCCTGCTCTCCAAGGGAGGATATTTTTCCCCCGACTCAACAACAGCCACCACTGGCAGCTAAGCAGAAGGGAAGTTGCGACTTGCATTTTGCCTTCCGAGCGCCTGTAATCAGCCCCACACAGCCCCCGCCACAGGCGCCCATCAGCACCGCTTCCGGAGACTACTCGAGATACACACCTGCTCGCACTAAAAGGAGAAGCCGTAATCCATCAAAACAACCCCGGGCGCGGGGCGGGAGGGGCCGAGACTTATTTTCTCCTCCCGTTGGACCCGGGCGGCGTCGGGCATCCGGATCACGTGGCTCCGTGGCTTCTCCCCTCTGGCCTCAGTTTCCCTCCTGGTCTGTCAAAGGTGGCGGGGTGGGGTGGGCACGAGCTCCCAGCTCACGCCTCTGGGCCTCCTCCCTCACCCCCACCCTCATCTCTTCCTTTCCAGAGACATTATAAATCAAACGGCTTAGAACGTAAGGCATCAAAAATTCTGAAACCTTCATCTATTATTAACGCTGACAGTAAATTCCCCCTCCGAGCGTTTTACATAGCAACTGTTACCAAGACTCGCTGGTGGAGATGCCGCTCCAGCCCAACGCATCCCACAGCTCCGGGCGGGATGGCGGCCTCACCCCAGCCTCTACCCGACCGGCCGCCACCTGGGCACCAGCCAGCGGCTCCCCCAGGGGGAGGGGGGAGCCCTTGGCAGGGGAAACAGTTGGTTTCCGGCTGAAAGGGGGTCCGGGCTGCTCTTGGGGAGCCCTGCGGAGGGGCCCGGCAAGCCTTAGCTCTTGCCCAGGCGGAGAGAAGGGGGCCCCAGGCCCTTCGAAGGCAGCCCGAGCCTCCCCTCCCTGCCGCCCTGGTGAAGGGCACCCAGTGAGATGGAGGACGGGAAAAGGCTTCGTAAACTGTAAAGGGCCGTGCAGATGTTGTTTACCAACTCACCCACCTGTCAGCGAGACGCTCCTGAGTGCCTATTTGTCTGCAGGCGGTATCTGGGCACCGGGGATTTAAAACAAAGACAAAAGGCCCAGTCCCCGTCGCGTCCGGTTTGGTAGGAGACAGACTTGTCAACCCCTAATTGCATTGAGTGTGATAATCAATGTGTGTTTGAAGAGCAGGAACGGGAGGGGCAACTCACCAGATCTGGGGGACGGTAAGGGATTAGGAAGGGCTCTTCCCAGGAGCTGGCACCTGGGCGGAGTTCTGAAGGAGGAATAGGGGTGGGTCTGCCTGTTCTGGAGACGGGGGACTAACATATGCAAAGGCCCGGGGGCATGAAGCAGACCCATTGGCCGGTGGATTATAAGCTGTCCTGTTTTAGTGGAGAAGAGGACCTGGGGGCGGGACCAGGGGCCAGAGGGTACAAGACCTTGGATGCAAAGTTCAGAGTGGGGGTGGTTATTTCAGGACACTGGGGAGCTATGGAAGATTTTAGACTAGGGAGGAACAAAGTCGGATCTGGGCCTGCAGAAGAGCCATAGATGTCGTCTGTCTGGTTCCAGTTTAGGGACGCTGGGGTGGGTGAATCGCTACCTTCTGCAGGTGCTGCCGTTAGCAGCCTCATCGTCGTCCTGGAGAGGGGAGACCACTTGCCAGGCGTGAAGCAGAGGCCCCTCTGTGCAAGCTGTTATGAGGCACTTACTGTATACCCAGCCCCGTGTTGGGCCTGCGGTCTCTGCCATGGGGAACTCATCACGGGGGGGGGGGGGGGGGGGCAGATCAGTACAGACTCCACAAGGGAAGCCAAGAGTGGGCGGGGTGTGAGGCCTCTGCTCGTGGGGCTGGCCAGGGCCTGGGTGAGGGTCTGGGGGATTACCTGGAGAAGCGCAAGCCCCCCGGGCAGGGGGCCTACAGGGTGCTTCCCACAAGTTCTCTCACTTGCTCTGTGGTGCTCCAGAAAGCGGGACACAAACGGGGACGCAGACTTCGACCCAGCCAAGAGGAGGCGTTGATTGGCAGAGTTCCCCCCAGTGACGAATAATATACGTTCATTGTGGAAAATTCAGCAAGAGGCTCAGGAAAATAAGGCTCCCCTGGGACCTCTACCACCTGCCGATGGCCGGGTCACATTTTGGGCCCAGTTGCTCCAGAACCAGGCAGTTACAGATTTTTTTTTTTTTTTAAAGATTTTATTTATTTATTTGAGACAGAGAGAATGAGAGAGACAGAGAGCACATGAGAGGGGATAGGGTCAGAGGACGAAGCAGACTCCCCGCCGAGCAGGGAGCCCGATGCGGGACTCGATCCAGGGACTCCAGGATCATGACCTGAGCCGAAGGCAGTCGCCCAACCAACTGAGCCACCCAGGCGCCCCAGATTTTTTTTTTAAGACAGAAGTGGCATCATAGTCTTGTTGCATCCCTGTGGTGACCTGCTTTTCTCACTTAATGCATTGGGAATAGTTCTCCATGTCCTCACATACCCAGGGGTGAAGGTTGCCAAGAGCTGAGACACCCGGAGGGGACCCAGCTGACCTAGAATGTCCGGTGCTTGTTTCGGGGGCAGAAGCCTCAGCTGTCCGGCTGCTGCACCCAGCACCCAGCACCCGGCACCCAGCACAGAGGTTAGCACCCAGTAGGTGCTGACTGAAGAATTCTAGAAAGAGGTGAGCACTCCATCCCCAAAGGTGAGTGAGCAGAAGTTGGGGGGAGCCCACAGGGATGCTGCGATTTAGCTCTGGGGTTAAATTGAGTCTGGGGGTGAGATCTGTGCTTACTAAGGGCTCCCACTGATTACGGTAGAGGGGGTAGGGTGTTCAGGGAGGACATCCTGGAGGAGGCGGCCCGTGGACCATTACGGAAGGGAAGGAAACGCATAACAGTCCATTCACTCAGTTCACAGACATTTGCTAAGGGCTCCCTCCTGGTCAGAACCCTGTGTGGGCAGGCCTGGAGATCTTGACAAGGTTCTGCCCCGACAGTGCTGCCAGGTTTGGGGGAGAGATGGACGAGTGCCCAGGACATGTGGGGGTATGTTCAACACTATGGTGATCAAAAGGTAGACAGTGAGGGCCCAGCGACCCTGAGGAAAGCTTCAGGAACCAGAGATCCAGAGGAGGCTTGGCATCAAGGCCAGAGTCACCCAGACTATACCCAAAAGTTTGGCTCAGTCCAGTACCCCTTGGCCTTTTGGGAGCTTCTGGGTGCTGAGGGTTGATGGCAGCTCAGTTGGAGCCCTGGCCCCAGGTTTCGCTGCTTTGGAGAGGGGCCCCTGCAGCCCATTGCCCACTACCAGAGCCCCCACCCAGAAGCCAGATAGCTTCTCAGAGCCAGAGTTGGAAACCAGCTGTGTGGCCGGGGGGCAGATCCCTTAACCTCTCTGAGCCATGGTTTCCTCAGCTGCCAAATGGTGGCACCATCCACCCAGCCCCAGCCGCCCAGGGCCACACCGAGAAAGGCCCCAGGGAGAAGCTCTCACCTCCCAGAATTTGGGGATTGGCTTATGGGAGGAACAGTTTGTCCACAAGGTATGGCTGTGGGTAGATGGCAAGAGGAGCCTGGGAAGGAGCCCCAACAGATGGCCCCATCCCCAGAGCCCCTGGAGTGTCCTCGAACCGTGTGCTTGGATGGCAGTGGCCCATGGCAGTGAAACAGCCTGTGTCTTGGAGTCCTGGGTTCAAGTCCTAGCTCCCCCATTTCCTCGCTGTGTAACCTTGGGCTAGTTCCTCGTCCTCTCTGTGCTCAGCATCCACATCCACCAGCACGCTTCCTTGGCTTTCTCTGAGCACCTACTGTGTGCCCGGCATGGGGCGGGGGGCACGGTGAGGGAAGCAGAAGCGGCAGCTCGCTGGGAGGCAGATGCCGTCAGACCCCGACGGGCAAGTGACCGATGCGACAGTGGACGGTGGCGGGGGCCTGGGAGGGAGACCGGGAAGGTGTCTGTTGGGAAGTCACAGCAAGAGTTGAGAGTTGGTGGTCTTGAGCTGAGGTAAGGAGACCTTCTACCTTGTGCCAGGCAGATTAGGAGGGGGAGGCACACCCCAGGATCGTGCCCGGTGTGTTCGAAGGTTGGGGGGCATGAAAGAGCTGCTAGGTGCACAGAGCTCCTCGGGGTGCCCAGTTGCTGGGGCACGAGGTTTGGGAGCTGGGAAGGTGGGTGGAGGTCACCCCTGAATGCCGGGCCAACGAGAAGGGACATTGTCTCCTGGGTGCCAGGGGGCTGGGAGGGGTCTGAGCAGGGGGCAGGGCTGGGAAAAAGATGGCAGAGTCTGAGGAGGGAGAGCTGATTCAGGAGGTGGGCCAGCAGGTGCAGGCTGAAGGGAGGGTGGACTCCCGGTGCCCAAGGGCCTGCGGGCTGAACCAGGAACTCGTGAACGTAAGGATGTCCCAGAACTCGGGAGTAGCCACAGGCTTCACTCCCAGCCTCGGGCCCTGCGCCTGGCTCAGGCCTGGGACCCTCTGCCTCTTGGAGCTTACCATCCTTGGGGCAGCTGGACAAACAGTGAGTCAACAAATACGTGAGGGAGGTGATTTCAGAGAGTGGGAAGGGCTGTGGGGGTGGAGGGCTCCCTTAGGTGAGCAGTCAGGGAGGGCTTCCAGGAAGAGGCGGCTTCTGAGCAGAGAAGATTTAGGGGCCCGGGCAAAGGGAAGGATGTGTGTGCAAAGGCCTGGAGGTCAGGGCCTGATGTGCACAGGAGCCGGTGGGAGCCAGTGGCTGGAGAGCATGTGGCAGGGGGGGAGCTGGAGAGGGGCGGCCTCACATGGAACAGTGCAGGCTAAGCCAAGGGGTTCAGTCTGACCTGAGGGGAAGTTCTACACCCCTGGCAGCCAGGGAGCCCCCCACACCAAGGCAGGAAAGCTAGCCCACCAAACTAGCTCTCCTGTGTGATTTTGAGCAAGCAGCCCACCCTCTCTGAGCTTCCAAGCTCTCCTGTGGCAGTGGACAAGAAGAGGGGTACACGCTCGGACCCCTCCCTGCTGTGACCAGCTGGGCATTTGGGCCTCGTAGGGAGGAGCAGATAGAGACAATTCAGTGGAATCAAGAGCCCTAGGGACACAGGGGGTCCAGGAGGCCTTTGCTTCCATGGCCGATTGGCTCCCTGATACACCCCCAGACTCCTGCCCACGCGTCTCCCATTCAGCCCTGTCCTGTCACTGGGCTGGAGCAAAACACAGCCAAGGTTCCCCCAGGGCTACCCAATGATTGGCCACTCTGAAACCCTGCTGCTCTGGGAGGTTCCCTGGCAGCACTCCTAGCTGGGAATCCGAGGCCAGTGCTGAGCTGGGATCACTTATCATGTGGCCTCAAATGGAGGCCTCTGGGGGGGGTGGGGAACATCCTTTCCCTGGGGTTCCAATCTGTATCATCTAAAATAGGTTAATCGGCAGCACCGTTTCCCCCCGGGGGCCCCAGATCCTTCCTTATACCCCCCAACTTTCCCCAGGCAGCAGGAGGCCCTCGGGCGGGGGTGGCGGCCCGTAGAACCGTGAGTAGGGAGGAGAGGTGTAAGACCAGCCGCGGGAGCTGCGGGAGTTGGCACAGGAGCTTGGCCACTGCTGGGAGGGGGCCTGGAGAACCACCAGGCTCACAGCCTCCCGGCTGCACCTGGCTTTGTGATCGCTCACGTGGGAGCTGCCTTTGAGGTCCCCCCTGAGGAGCTGGAGGTCATGCCTGTGTGTCTTTGCTCCCCTCCTTGCTTGTTCTCGTGGGAAATAATGAGTGCTCACCGAGTCAACGCCTGCCTTCAAGGAGCCGCGGAAAGCAGCAAGAGAGGGGGGCCACGGGATCCAGGAGGGGGAGCCACCACATGCGGCAGTCTGCCTGGGAGGCAGGGCAAGGGGGGGCATGCCGGGGAGTGCCAAAGACACAGGACATGAAAAACAAAAAGCAACAACAAAACCCGGTGCATTTGTACAACTGACGTCCCAGCACGCTCACAGCCAGAATGTTTCCAGTTCGCAAAGCCGGAGAGGTCAGGGAACAGGCCACAGAGAGCCTTGAATGCCCAGTGTACTAGGCAGGATGGGCTAGTCGTGCTGCATAACAAACATCCCCGAAAGATTGGCACCTTCAAACAGGGTTTATCCCTCGTTGGTACCGTGTCTGTGGCCAGACAGCAGAGGGACCCTCATTGCTGTCACCGAGGGATCCAAGCAGATGGTGCAGCAGCCTTCCGGAACACTTGTGTGCCACAGAGGGAAAGAGACAGAGGCATATGGGTTTGTGCAGTTCTTCCCTAAACCAGCGCTTGTCACCGTCACTTGAATTCCATTGACCAACACGGGCGCCCCCCCCCATACCCTGACTTCTTGGGGGAAGGGGATACATGCGCCACCCATGGCCGAGATGACCAGGAAATACTTGGTGGCGTGCCGACGTTGACCACACAGGCCAAGACGGGTTCTGTACTTCACCCCAAGCCAAGTGAGGAGCCTCGGGAGGCACTGAGGAAAGGAGGCTGAGGTCTCTGTTTTAATTTTGAACTTTTGATTGACTTGCGTACAGAGAAGGGCACAGATGAACAGCCCATGAATTGTTACCAACTGAACACACTTGTATATAACAGGCACTCAGAGTGACAGAAAGGTCAGCACCAGCCCCCCAAGTCTCAGGTGCCCCCGCCCGGGGCATCACCCGCCCTGGATCCGTCCGCCAGCTTGAATTTCATCCCGAGGCAATCTCAGCGGCCTGCTTTCTTTTACTCGGCAAGCGGTTCTGCCCGTGTTGTGTATGGCACTTGTCTTTTCCCATTGCTATGTAGTATTCCAGTGTGTGCATACGCCAGTGGGTTCCTTCCACCTTTGGTGAACGTTTGGGTAGTTTACAGTTTGAGGATCTTAGGGGTAGACCTGCCGTGAACATTCTAGAACACATGGTTTGGTGCCCCTGTGTAGCATTCCCACTCGCTGTGTGCCTGGAAGTAGAATTTTCATGGTCTTGTGGTATTTAAGGCAGCCCCCGTGGGCACTGGGGAGACACCAAGAGAGTGAGCCAGGCCAGGAGCCAGAAGATGGGTGAAGGGTGGGCCAGGCCCTCAGCCCCCTCAACCTCAGAATCCAGAAACATCCCCAGTGCAGCCTCATCATCCACAGGACTGGGCCATCTATATTGTGAACATAAGATGAAAATCACATAGGGGCACCTGGGTGGCTCAGTCGGTGAAGCGTCTGCCTTCAGCTCAGGTCGTGATCTCAAGGTCCTGGGATCGAGCCCCACATCGGGCTCCCTGCTCAGTGGGGAGTCTGCTTCTCCCTCTCCTTCTGCCCCTCACCCCCGCTCATGCTATCTCTCTCTATATCTCTCTGCTCTCTCAAATAAGATCTTTAAACTAAAAAAAAAAGAAAGAAAATCACGTATAGTCGGTATCCCCTAAAATCCCATAAAAAACAAAGCCCACACACACGGGGCCGCGTGCTCAGCCCCAAACGACAGCCTGTAGGCCTTAACTGTGAGTCAGGCGGTGACATAGCACATTCTATTACGCAGGCAAGAAGAATCCTATCATATTTTAATGCATGGCGCTCACATCTGCCAGGCACATGTGTGAGGAGCACCCCCACCCCCAAGTCATCCAGTTGTGCCTCCTCACCCACCTGAGGCGCAGGAAGCCTGAGGCCATCCAGTGAGTCAGCAGAGGGGACTCCACGGGAGCCTGGCTGGTTGAACCTCCCTCTGCTCCCTGCGCCGGGCTGCGCAGGACCAAGGGTCCCGGGTCATTTGCTCACGGGGTGGTGAGACTTGCCCTGTTACTTCTTGGGGTGACATTTCTTAATAGACGAGCCGAGAGAGGCTAATTCTTTGCCCAGAATGAAGCCAGAACAGTGGGGTTTTAGGCTTCGGCCATTGGGAGACAGGACTGTTTGGGAGCTTTACCTGGAGCCCACCCAGGCCTCTCTGCCTGGCCGGCCTGCATTCATGAGAGCTGCGCAGGGGAGGCCATGGGCTCCAAGCTTGGGCCTGGAAAGCCCTGGCTTCTCGGCCTGGCCTGCGATGCTGGACAGGTGACTTGCTCAGGGGGGCGTGTCACATGTGAACTTACAGGTGCACATGAAGCCACTGTGTGCGGCCAGCCCTAGTCCTGCCAAGACCCCTTTATTCCTCTGAGACCAGAACAAGGCTCTACTGAGATCCTCAGACCCGGCTGGTTGGCCCTGAAGGGTTGGTGGGTTTTCCTTTTGTTTTTGTTTTAATAAAGATATGGCACGGTCATTCTTTGGGCTGGCCTCCCCTGGCCCGGGTCTGGGTGACCCAGGCACGAGGTGGTCCGAGACCCCCCACTCCTGGGGAAGTGGGCCAAGGCGCTGAAGGGGGGCGCCCGGGGAAGCAGGGGGCGGGGGACTGGCCAGTCATGAGAAGAAATGGATCTTTGTCACAGACACATGTGGGGCTCTTTATGTAAATTGTTCAGTGCCTAACAGGAAGGAGAAAAATGAGGCTTTGATGCAAGCCGCCTCTCGGCCTGGCGCAATGTCACTCAGGCGCGTCTGTGGCCTGCTTCTATTAAGGAGCTGTCAGCTCTTCTCAGGCTAGAGACCCAGGGGGCTCTCCGGGCAGGAGGTGGCACGGCGCTGTCTGCGGAAGGCCCCGCGTCAGCACAGGGTGTGCTGGGGGCCCCACCTCCGAAGGGCACAAGGGACTGTTGATGGATTCTTCGAGAACGGCACGAGGCCCCGGGGGCTGGGAACCTGGAAGGACTGACACGGCCACCTGCTCTGGGCGGAGGGGGTGCGAGGGAAGGTGTTCCAGACGGGGGACTGCAAAGGTGTGGAGACAGGGAGCGAGCCGTGGTCTCCGAGGGGCCAGAGAACACTGGGGGCATGGGGTTGAGGCCAGCTGTGGGGGAGGGAGCAGGAGTCTGGTCTTCTGGGTCTCGGGGTCATGGGGATCTGACTGGCTGGGATGCGGGGGGGATTCGAGGTTGAGGGA
Source organism: Neomonachus schauinslandi (assembly GCF_002201575.2). NCBI lineage: Eukaryota > Metazoa > Chordata > Mammalia > Carnivora > Phocidae > Neomonachus > Neomonachus schauinslandi. Next base: position 11,622,779 of record NC_058417.1, on the reverse strand, counting down.
GGCGTCCGGGATAGGAGGACAGAGTGAGGTGGGGAGCAGTGAGGGCCAGAGTCGTGGTCCAGGTACACACTGGGACACGCTTCAGAGCCAACCAGGGTGACGCCAAGACTCCCAGCTCCCGGAAGCCCACGCCATCAGGGCACCCAGGCTTCCCTGGGGAGCCAGGCAGGGACAACCCAGGAATAATTCCAGGCCTCCCAGATCCTGAGGAACCTTCTGAACCCTCCAGAGGGAAGGGAAGAGAGACCCAGACCAGCATGGGCCCAAAACTAGTCTGCTATGCTCTGGTTCTTGGGGAGTATGTAAATCCCTGCTTGGTATCTATGGCAACTCTCTATTAACCAGAACTGGGTTCCACAGACTCCTGGCCCCTGTTCATTCTAAAAAACTCAGAGCTGTTGGTCTTTGAAAAAAAAATCTCATCTCACTGAAGAAAACACAGAAAATACCAAAGAGTGAAGAGAAGAAAACAGAAGCATTTTTGTGCATTTCCACCCAGTTTGTGGAACAAAATTAGGATCATGTTGAACATCCGCTTTTGCATCCTGCCGTTTTCATTATGCATCAGATCGTGAGCGTTTGCCGGAGGGGCGGGAAAGGGTCTTTGGAAACAGGGCTGCTGGGGGCTGGGATTTGGGGGTGCTGCTGTGCTCCCTGACCTTGCAAGAGTCGGTCGCCCTCCCTGAGCCTGCTTCTGCATCTCTACAAGGAGAGGTTGAGGGCGGCGCGGATCAGGCTCCATTCAGAGCCAACATCAGAAGTGTAGACGTTTTACCTGCCGCGGTGGGCTGTCTGCTGCAGGCTTGTCCCCCAGGAGAGCCCGGTGATGTCTGGGGCAGGGTGGGCACAGGGCTGGCCCTCCTGCCTGGCGTGTGGGGGAGGTGGGAGCCAGCCTCTGCAGTCCCGGCCGCCTGGGCTCACTGCTGCTTCCAGCACTTTCCCACTGTGTAGTCTTGGGCAAATGACACTGCCTCTCCAAATCTCCATCTCCATCTCCAAGCGCTAGAACGGGGGAGCTGTGACAGTTTGTCGACTTCATATGCACCGAGCACTTAGCACATAGTAAGTGCTCAGTCAGTGGGAGCTATCATGAATACTACGATTCACATTATCTGGGACCGCTCAGGTATGACTGCTGGATTAAGTCATAATCTTCCCGCAGCGTTCCGTAGGGTGCTTGGGGCCTAGGGGACGTGGCCAGGGGGTGGCAGCAGGTGCCATGACCCTCTCCTAGAGCCGGGGCCGGCTTCGTGGGCCTGTGACCTGTGCAGCCACACGGGGCCCGGGCTCAGAAATGCCCTGTGCTCGCGCTGATGCCCTGCCGTCGCTGCCTTGAGATTCGTACTCTAGGAGCAGGGGCCCTGCTCATCACCAAGCGTGCCCTGTTCTCCGCGGGATTCCTCACACCAGCCCAGGGGCTCGCCTGGCTTGGCACCCCGCGCGTCGTCTGTGCTCAGAGCTCTTGGGGAGGGACGAGCAAGGGCCAGGACGGCCCCCCGTTCAGGGGAGGACGCTGCCCCGTGAGGTCTGGGGCTGTGCCCGGGGCGCACCCGGAGGCGGGCGCCAAGGAGGGTCACGCCGGGGGCTGCTCGTGCAGCAGGGAAGGCTGCCGAGGGCAGGAGGTTGTCTCGGTGGAATGCCAGCCAGGGCAGGCAGGGCCGAGCGGGGGGCCTGCCGGACTGCGGCCAGACATACCGGGGAGACGCAAGACGACTCAGGTTGGAATCGATTGAAACGGAGCCAGGCACTCGGGCCGCTAAAGGGGCCGTGAGCGGGAGAGGGCGGCACACCCAGCGTGAAGGCGCCCTGAGGTCTGTTTCCTTCCCTCCGTTCTTGGGGAGGCGGGCCTGAGCACCCCCCAGCCCGCCCCCCAGCACCCATCTGGGCGGGGAGCCAGGAAAGGAGCGGGGCGCAGGCCACGTGGTGCGCAGGAGGCCAGGGCAGCAGCCGCAGGACAAGTGGGACTTGGGCCGCCTGCGTGCGCAGGGAAGGGGCATCCAGGACACCGTGGATGGGCCGGCGGGGCCCGGGGCCTCTGGCTGCTAAAGGCTGCTCAGCAGAAGGGAAAAGAGGAAGCGGAGGAAGGACGGAGAAGGAATACCTCCTGTGCTTTCACAAGGGGCACGGGTCTCCCCGGGAAGGGGCCGGGGTGTCGGAGCGGGTGTCTGCCGTCTCGGTGCCGGTTCGCCCCCAGGGGGTGGCAGCCCCAGAGTGAGAGTGGCAGGGGGTGTACGCAGAAAGGAGAGGGAGTCAAGGAGAGGCTCTGCCTTGGAACAGCCCATGTCGGCCTTTGTGGGGTGACGCTGATACAGGAAGCCAGGTGTCCATTCTGAGGGGACGAGGCACCCCACAAGGTGTAGGAGTCCTAGAAGGGGATTGTGTGGATCCAGAGGCAAGGGAAGAATTGCTTCTAGTGAGGAAACCGGGGAAGGCTCTCGGTGGTCCCTGCTGCCTTGCGTATGGACCGGCAGGGATGGGGAAGGGTAGCCCAGGAGGCGTGAACTGGCCTGGTGTTGGGACAGCCCCCGTTGGGGACAGCTGAGGTCTGATCTCAGACTGCAGGGCAGCTGGAGCTGGTTCTCCGCAGGGCACCGGGGATGGAGGCGTCTGAGCACCACACTGGGAATGGGAACTCGAGCAGGTGAAAGTACTGAGGAGCCATTGAAGGCTTTATCACAAGCAGAGCTTGTGAGAGGCCATTCGGGGCTGAGGCTGGGAACCTGGAAACCCAGCTTGGAGATGGGCACGGAATTCCCAGCAGGAGGTGATGAGGCCAGATTCTAGGCTGTGGCTATGAGGATGGGAAGGGGGGGCTGGTGAGGAGACCTCGGGCGGGGCCCCTCCCACCCCGAGGACTCTGAAACCTCCTCAGAGACAAGCCACAGAAGGACATGGGGCAGAAAGCAAGGTCTTTGGAGCAGAGGGGGCCTCAGGATGCCATGGATGCATTGGATCCAGGGGTCTGGAGCTGCAGGGGTTGTTGGGGCAGGGGGAAGGTGGGGGGGCTTTGTTCTCGGGAGCTGGCCAGGGCTCTGGGAGGAGAAGAGATCAGCCAGGAAGGGAGGCCAAGGGATGGGACTGACATTGGGGAGGTGGGCGTGGCCCAGGGCCAGAGCACTTTGCTAGGCCCTCCTGGACCCTGGGGTGGACAGGGGGGACAAGACTGTGATGGGAGGGACAGGGGAGTTGGTGTCAGGAGGGCCTGGGGACCAGAAGTCTGCATCCACATGGCCGTCCTGAGTGAGTCCTCTGGCCGAGGTCCGTGTCCACCTGCTGGGGGAGGACAGCCTGTCTCCCAAAGGGCGGTGGGGCTGCCAGGCCTCAAGGACAAAGGCAGGCGGGGGCAGGGGAAGGAGCTTGTGGCTGGGAGCTTAATGGCCCCGAAAAAAACCATAAAACTGGAGAATTATGGGAGACATAAACAGAGCTGTCAGGGATTAGCCCGGGGAAGAGATACCAGCGGCTGAGCCGGGATTCTTGCATGTGCATAAAAAAGACAGAAGTTATAAAAGGAGGGAGATTAAGAAGATGCTGCCTCCACGCTTGGGCTCCCTGGCCGATTCCTTTCTCACGCCCCGGCGGAGGCCCCAGCCGCACGTTGACCCCCGGGGCCCCGGCCTGCATGGCCCGGCCAGGCCCCGGGCAGGGCCCGCCCGGCGACTCAGGGACAGGGGTGGGGGTGGGGACCTGGCCCAGGCCGGCGGAGGGGCCCCAGGAGCCAGGCCCAAGGACGGAGGCGGCGCCAGCTCTGACAATTTATGGGCGCTCACACACCCTGCCTTCATTTTCGCCGTTCTGCTGATGTCATTAGCCAAGCACTAATGGGCTTAAATTTCACCTTAAACCATCCCCACTGTCCTCAGCAGATGACAAACGGACTGCTCTCTTCGGCTCTGCAAAGCTGCCGGGCGGGCTCTGGCAGGCACCTTCCCCTCCTTTCTCACACGCCCTTCTGGCCCCCACGGGAGGGGCTCCCTGGGACCCCGGGCCTGGGGACACTCACAGGTCAGGGGAATTCCCCGGGGGTCTGTGGGAGCCACAAGGCGGGCAGGGTGCCAAAAAACGGGGACTTTGGAGGAGGTGGGATGACACAAGATGGGGAGGCAGGAGCCGGGGGGGCGGGTCCAGTGGCCCCTCCCTGTGTGGCCTGGCAGGCCTGCTCCCCTCTGAGTGTCCCAGCCCAGGTATCCTGAAAGGCAGCTGCAGAGGGGACTTGTGGGACCCCGGGAATTACCTGCCATGTTCTTACAAGCCTTAGGGAAATCGTATTTTGCTCAAGCTAACAAAAATAGCAATGGTTTTACTTGGGGCTAGCATTGCCTTCCACCCACCACCCACCCATCCAACACCCACCCAGCCACCCACTCGCTCATTCATTCGACAAACACGCGGCCCACGAACCCCTGGCTTGCTCACGTCCATCAAAGGCCCCAATTAGCTATTGGAGCCCCGTGAGAGAGAACAAGTGGGTGATCTCTAAACACCATTGGTTTGAGAAGACAAAATCTTTCCAGCGGTGGCTCTGGGGGGGGGGGAGGGGAAGAGACAAAGGAGCTCAGGGGATGGGGGGGTGGGTGTCCTGTGGACCCGATGGCCCATCCAGTCCTCGAGAGGGGCGTGCTCTCCTGAAAAGGAGGGACAGGAATAAAGACAGTGCCTCGGCAGAAGAAGGGCAAGGTCAGGCTGCTTGGTCGGCTGGGCGGGGGGGGGGGGGCCTGCGAATGTTTCCACAGCCCCCACCTTTGTTTCCCAGTGAGGGGCAGATGCCCGACTTCTCTGCCAGTAAAGCTGGCCTCGAGGGGGCTAGGGCCCAGAGCCACCCCTTTCCCATGGGAATCACACTCCCTCCCGAGTCCCTAGCACCGGCGACAACGGGCCATGGCCCGAGCTGTGCCCCCGCTCTGTCTGGCTCCCCTCGTTGCTCTCAGGAAACCGGTCCCAGCTTCCTGACCTCCTGTGCCCACCTTCACCACCCCACCGTCCATCACTGAGGCTCTGGGAACTTACAGCATGTGTCCGATAGTGTCACTCACTCCCTTCCTTCCCCTCTGTGGCTCCCTATTGTCCTAGGCACGAAGTCCAAGATCTTCACATGGCCCGCAAGGCCTATCGCACGTGGACCCCGCCCCTTTCTGTCTCAGTCCCTGGCACGTGTAGGGTAAATGAAGGGGAGGTCTGTGAGGGGAGCCCATAGGTACCAGGACGTAGTTCTGAGCCATGGCGCAAATCCCTGCCCCTCAGTGGGCCTCCATTTCCCTGTCTGTAAAATTGTCCAGCCAGCACCTGGGGCTAGTCAGGAGGCTCAGGGTGAGCTGAAGTGAAGGCACAGGGCCAGAGACAGCAGAGCAGATGATCCAAGGACAGTGCGTGGGGACAGAACAAGCCTTCAGGGACTCCCTGCAGGTTCCAAAAGTCTCCCCTCCTCAGGGGGATCTCTGGTGCCCACCGTTCTTGCTGGTGCCCAGGAGCCGCACCCTGAGTAGCAGACTTGGAACCAGATGAGCGGGGTTGAAGTCCAAATGTTGCTGCTCACCAAGAAGTTCCCTTGGCCTCCAGGCCTTAATCGTGCTGTCTGCAAAATGTGGGTGCTCGTAGGTTGCTTGCACAGTTACCCTTGGAATTAAAATGATGTGGCAGGGAAGAAGGCACTTCTGTCGATGCCCAGCTTGTGGAGGGCACCCAGGAAATATGGGACTTAAAATCCCAGTGCCTGGAACCGCAACTCCTTGCCACAAAAATCACAGCCGACCACAACGCAGTGCTCCCTCCTGGACCTTCCTACCCTGGCCAAAGCTGCCTCCAGGAATTGAGTTCAGAGCTTCCAGATCCTAGGTCTGACCTCACAGCCATGGATTCTAATAATAGTATTCGACTTCCCATTATTGACCTACTATTAGTCCTTCTGGCTCCTTATAAGCTGTGTGACTTTGGACAACTGACCTAACCTCTCTGTGTTTCTGTTGCCTCATCTGTAAGAGGGGTTAAAATATGTAAGCTGCTTCTTAAACCAGGGCCCTGCACACATAAGCACTGCGTGAGAATTCACTGTGCGGGGGATGATGACAGAGCACCCTGATGTCCATTTTCCCGTCGGGTCCTGTGAGGAGGGTGCTTATCACGATCCACATGTAACGGGTGAAGGCACAGAGGCCCAGAGAAGTGGGGTGACTCACCTGGGGTCACACAGAAAGTCGGTGCATGGCCTCAGGGACTGGATGTTCTTTCCAAAGGCTCACGAGGCTCTGGTCTGGAAAAAGCCAGCCCTGGAGCAGGGTGGAACACAGGACTCTTTCTGAGCCTCTCTCCGTGGCCCCGGGGCTGGAGGGGCCTCTGGCCAAGTCTGTCCCACCCAACCTGCTCTGGGCACTGCCTGCCTATGCCCAGATCGCGTGTCCGCCCACCCGGGGCAGGGACCAGCTGCTCCTGGGGCCGGGGTGCCAGAGCTAGGTTCCTGTCGCTCCAAGGAGCTCCCGCCCCCCCGGCCCCACCTCCCAAGCCAGCTAGGACCCTTCAGGGATTTTCCTGAACTTTCCCTCTGTTATAAAAAATTATATAAATATTTACCCTTTAGAAATAACAGCTCACTTGTTGGGCCCTCCTCTGCCAGGCCTGGCTTGGACGACCGTCCACTTTCTCAATTAATTCTTTTTTTTTTAATATTTTATTTATTTATTTGATAGAGAGAGACACAGCGAGAGAGGGAACACAAGCAGGGGGAGTGGGAGAGGGACAAGCAGGCTTCCCGCCGAGCAGGGAGCCTGATGTGGGGCTCGATTCCAGGACCCTGGGATCATGACCCGAGCCAAAGGCAGACGCCCAGCGACTGAGCCATCCAGGCGCCCCTCAATTAATTCTTACCCACCCTCCGAGGGACTTACTTTTCCTCCTGCTTCACCAATGAGGAAACTGAGGCACGGTGTTGGAGTTGCGTGCCCAGGCCCCTCCCGTCTGTGGTGTCGAAACCAGGATTTGGCCCCAGACACTCCTGGACCACCACCTCCGTCTCAGCCAAGCCCAGATTGGCCTCTGCTTTTAAAGGCAATGTGTGTTGCCTTTGTTCTGATGATTGAAGGAAGCACACTGCGGGTGGAAATGGACTGGAATGTTCAGCAACACGTAGCGCCAGGAGAAGCCCGTGGGAGTTGTGTGCCAGGGGTTCATCTCGAGCCAGTCCTGGTCTGTGTGCCCCCCAAGGCTGTGCACCCAGAAGTGATGATACAGACTATAGGGAGATTGAGGCTCACTCCCCCCACCACTTGGGGCCTCAGTTCCCCCACCTGTGAAGTGGCGGCACGGTCCCCATCATGCCCACTGCCCAGTGCGGGACGCAGGGGTGCTGACTGCTCTTGGCAGCAGGGCCTCGTGCCATCCTACTTTTTTTTTTTAAGATTTTTTATTTTATTTATTTGAGAGAGAGAGAGAGCACGAGTGGGGGGAGGGGGAGAGGGAGAGGGAGAAGCAGACTCCCCACTGAGCAGGGAGCCTGACACAGGGATCGATCCCAGGACCTTGGGATCATGACCCGAGCTGAAGGCAGACGCTTTACGGACTGAGCCACCCAGGTGCCCCTCGTGCCAGCCTACTGATGAGGAAGCTGCGATCACATGACCCTCTGGCCTATAATCCAACAGCTGGAACGGAGCCATGCCAGACCGGAGCCCAAAACCAGGCTCCTTCCTCAGCCACCTCGCATAGCCCAGGGGATAGAGATTTATCCATATAAGCTTTAAAATCTTTTTGTAAGGGTTATATGCTCATGGAAAAAAAAAAAATCGAATACACTCTCCCCTTTTATACAGCAGAGCATCTCTGCACACATTCTACACTGTGCTTTTCTCCCCGACTTGAAGACTGCACCCCATCTGTGCACAGAGCCCTTCCTTACTCTCTAGACTCCACTGTGTGGAATTCCCCAAATGTGTGTCCTTCATCCTCCTCCTGTGGACACTGCAGGGGATCTCCAGGCTTTCACTGCTGCGAAGGACGCCAGGGTCCTCGCCCTGCGCAAAAGGCTCTGGGCCGGGCTGGGAGCAAGACTGCGGGGCCAGAGGGCACATGCGGTTTCCATTTGGGTCTGTATTGCCAAAAAACTCTCCTCGCTCCCCACATCCGCTCTTGCCCCACACCCTTAGTGGCTGGGTAGATGCAATGGGCCACATCCACACCTGCTCCGGGCCTAGAAAATCAACTCGGCTATTTTCCGTAAGGAAATCCTCAAAAGGCTGTGTATGTCTGAGGGGCCCAGGCTGGAAAAAATGGGAGTCCAGTCACTGCAGGCCCTGCACCCCTGACCAATGGTGTGACCTCAAGTGGTGGGTTTCAGCTCTCGGTAAAAGAAGGGTAATGATGGTACCCAGGCACCCCCACCCCGAGGGTGTCGTGAGGATGGGGTATATAGATGCAAAGTGCTCACTGGGACAGGGCCTGGCACGAAAGGGCAGCCAGCAAGAACTGGGTGCTGTTTATTGTCAGTCTGGGTGACCTTTGGATCCCCAGGAATGCAGCCCCCTAGGGTCTGCCCCTGGGGTCCGTGCTTGGGTTAAGATTTGCTGTACCTTTGGAAGGGGCCAGGGAATGGAAGAAGGCGTGGGGAACCACCGAGGGAAAGTGTGGAATCACTGTATCCCGGCTTCCCACTGTGCCGATGGGGACACTGAGGCCCAGGAAGCCCAGCCTGGAAGTGGTCACAAGCTTAGCAGAGTGAAGCTGCCTTTTATCAGTGTGTTGCTGCCCGGAAGGCAACGCCAAATGCAGAGTCCTGGGGCCTGCTCACGCCACTGCAGGGACTCAGCTCTGAGACGTGGGGCCCAGAGCCGCAGAACCAGAGTCTGGTCCTGGGTCCTCAGGACAGGACAGGACCGGACCCGGAGCCCCTCACCGACCCCAGCCTCCAGGACTCAGTGGGACCCGGAGCGTCCGAGGGCTGAGATCTCACTCCAGCCGGACTGGCCCATGATTCTGTCGGATTGCAGGATCCCAGGCCCCACCCCTGGCCCGCAGCATCGGAATCTGCCGTCTTCCTAAGACCTGCACAGTAGTGTGTGAGAAACACTGAAACTCCAGTTGGGAGGGTAACGCACCTGCCATGGGGGACAGGACACTGTCTGGGGACAGACTTTGATTCTCAGTCCCAGAAGCCTCCCCAGCTGGAGGGGGGGGGCATCATCCTCCCCCATAAAGCCCTACCTTCCAGAAGACCTGCTCTGTCTCAGATACACACAGCTCCCCAGGAGGCAGAGTACAGCACTTGGCCCTCGTCCCACCGCCCCCCCCAACATGGACAGTGCCGAGGCAGTACCAGGTGCAAAGCTCAGCACAGCCTCCCATCTCGCGCTGACCCTGTAAGTGTGATGTGATTAAGGTTTCAGCTGAGGAACACGCAGAGCAGTTCAGTGAATTGCCCAGGGCCAGCCCGCAGATCGCGGGCAGAAGTGGGATTTGAACCCAGAGCCGTGTGCCATCGGGGCACTGGCATTTACGGTCAGGGTGGGGCTGGGGGAGGGTGCTGCCTCCCTGCCCCCCAGAGCCACACGGCCGGCCGCCTGTGAGTCCTCACAGTTGGCGGGCCTGGCCCTTGGGAATCGGACATGTCTCGGGAGCTGGAGAGGCCTGCCGCTCCCCATGCGGTCACCAGCAGCACAGAACCAGCCAGGAAAGATTCTCCGGAACAACTTCCCAGAACAAGACAGCACTGGGGTCAGGCGGAGTTAGCTGTGTACAGCCGGAAGAGGCTCTCTCCCCCAGATGCCGAGTGACTGGAAGCCAGCAGGGGGTGGTTCCGGCGGTGCAGGCGGGGGTGAGGCCCGAGGGGGCTGGACCTGGGCAGAGGGAACTCGGGGTGCGGGCCAGCAGGCCGAAAGGATTCTCTTCACCTTGGGAGAAACGTAGTGCTGTTCAAAACGGCCAGCCACTGGCCTTGGACAGTTGCCCTCGCCTTCCCTTCCTTTTTACCCTTAAGCACCTCCACATTTCACAACTGCGTGGAAGAGGAAAATCAAGCAGGAGGAGGTGGCCTCTGAAAACCAAAGGCAGATATTTTCCGTCCTGAGGCAAGCAGGCCCAGGCCGCCTCTGGCCCAGCCTCTGGGGCAGTGGCTGGTGGTTCACTTTCCCCACAGGTCAGTGCTTCTGGTCACCTGACTACGTGTCTGGGGGGCTGGCCAGGATTCCCCCCCTGCCCCAGGGATTGCTGGGGGCAGCAGGCCATCCATCCAAGCTTTGCTCAGAAATGGAAGTTCCCTTCCTGGCAATGGGGGGCAGCCAGGGCAGTGGGGGGCGGGAAATAGTGGTAACCAGGAGGACAGGGTCCCAGCCGTTCATCCACAGGGTAGCCCACTCCACACCCAGTCTTGGGCCAGAGATGCTTTTCATATCAAAATAGGAGCTGTTAGTGTGTTGTTGGGGGCAGGGGGCTATAACCCCCCAGAGCCACTAGGCCCTAAATGAATTTGTAACTTATCCATCACAACAGCTGTACTCATTGGAAGAGCAGTGGTACGTGGTGTGTGAGATTTCTATTTGGGCTACAGACGAATCCAGGAGGCCTAAGTGTGGACTCCACGCCTCCCTTACAATAACTCTGCAGCCTCAGGAGCCAAACCCCCACCTGAGGTCCCTCAACAGGCAGTGGGTAACTGGATCTGCCGGAGGAATTGGGTGGAGGGAGTTGGTGGTGGTGGGCACTGTGGCTTCTCTCTCCAGTTCCCCACAGCACCAACTCCTTGCACTTTCTTTCTCCCAAGAAATCCAGTTTTCTGAAATTTCCGAAGGAGCAAACCAGGACCTCATTATCTTGCGCCCTCAAGCCCCTGGGCACCTCCCGGATGCCCAGCCGTCAGGAAGCAAAGCTCAAGGCCCTACCCACAGCCCCAGGTCGGGGGGACTGGCAAAGGCCTCCAGAATGGCCCCTTCCCCGCTCTGGAGCTCAGTTTCCACCGCTGTGAATTGAGAGGTGACGTCACCTCCTAGAAGGGCAATTTGAGGGTTAGAAGTAAAATCTATGAAGGCACCTTGGCCATAGGAGGGGGCCAGACAGCATGCTGTCTGACGCTGCTGCTGTTAAACCCCTTCTGATAGTCTGGGGTTACTGAGAACTTTCTAGATCTGAGGGTGGCCCCAGGCTCAGTATCTAGGCTGGCTGGGGGGGGGGGGGGGGGGGAGTCCCTGGAGAACCCCCACTCTGCCCTGCCAGGCCCTGCATGTGCTAGGGGACCCACTCTCTCCTGCCTCCTGGACCTGCGTCACCTGCAGGGCCAGCTGGGCCCCCCAGCTCCAGCTCCTGGCCCAAAGGTGTCATCAGATAAGCCCGGTGGCACCTGCTGTCCACATCTGTAGTCCACATGCATCTTCACACACACACCCACACACACACACACACACCCGCCAGCCTGCCAGGCTTACCATAATCCCAGCCAGAGGTGGCTCGCTTGGGGTGGGGGCCGGACCCTTCCCCCACCCTCCAGCTAAGCTGGGGAGAGAAATCCGGCTCAGATTCCCAAATACGCTGCGTTCTTTCCTGCCACTAAGCCAAGCAGCTCCTTGCCGCTGGAACGCCCTTCTCCCTCCTAAGCCCACCACTTCCTCCACAGTTTTCCCCTATATTTTGCAGCCGTTGTCTTTTACCCCACCTCATTCAGGAGGGGGGTCCTTAGGGGGCCCTGTGCCTGTGGGTCTCCAGGATTGGGCGTGAGCAGAGTCTGGAAAATGTCAAGTGACTGATCCAGTCAAAGCCTGGAGGGGGCTTCTGAGCTCAACCAGCTCCTCTGCTGCCCCCTCCTTTGGGGGTAAGGACAGGCTGGGGTTTGGGTGGGTGGCCTTTTGGAGAGCAAGGTAATGGGAATGGACATGAACTTCCTGCTGCCTCATTCCCCTGAGGAAGGGGGGTGGGGTGGGGGGTCTGGGCTGCTGGGCGCCAAGGGGAAGGGAATGGGAGGGAGGGGCGAGGGGGGCCCTTAAGGAGGCCAAGGCTGAAAAGGGAGACAAGGCTGGGGAAAGAGCCCCCCGCCCGCCCCCCCCCCCCCGTGCGCCTTTGGCACGGGCACGGGCGGGGTCCGCCTTGAAGTTGGTGTGCAAGCCCGCTGCTGTTTAAATGGTGTGTTTGTTTGGAGTGGCTCAGGGAGGAGGCCGAGATGGGGGAGGCAGCGCCCCACTTGGCGCCGCCGCTGCCGGAGGGTCGGTGTGTTAGAAGCTGCAGCTTTGTCGATGACTGAAGGGTGGGCGTTGAGGAGTGAAGGGCGAAAAGCAAAGGGGGGCTCGGCGCCCCGGCCTGGCCGCCCCCTGTTTTGCGGAGGGAGCGCCGGAGCCGCCTCTCGCAGTCACGGCGAGCAGGGAGGGAGGCGAGGGGACGAGAGCGCCGGGCTCCCCGCCCCCACCCCACCCGGTTCCAATATTTCGCAGAAAGGCACGCGGCTCCTAATCGGTCCTTTCCAGGCTGAGATTTAGCCGCGCGATGCCCGCTCAGGGGCGGGGGCCGCGGGCCGGGGGAGGCGCTCAGAGGCCGGAGCCGCCGAGCGAGGTGAGGAGCCCGCGTCCTCGGCTGGTGGAGCGGGCGGGCGGGCGCGCAAACCCGAGAGGCAGATATAGAAAGGGGGGCAGGTTAAAAATAACCCTCTCCGGCTGGGAAGCTCGCGCGCGCTCTCTCGCCTCGTTCGGTGCCAGAGGACTCCAGGGGAGGTGGCGTTGGGGAGGGCAGCGCGGGATTCCCCCTCCTCCGCGGGGCGGGGTGCCCGCCTGCGCGCCGCGGCTGCACGTGTGCGGGGCCGCGCGCCCGGGGCCCCTGCACCCGGCCGGGGTGGGGGGGCGCCCCCTCCCCAGGCCGGGGCGCAGCTGGCAGCGGCCCCCGCCCGCAGCCCCGCGCGGCTGGAGGGAAGCGCTCCATTATTCATTATTTGCGAGCGTTAATAGGTTTGAGGCACGGGGTGGGGGTGGGGTGGGGTGGGGGCGACGGCGCCGTGGGGACCGCGGCCTCAGGGGAAGGGGTGGGCAGGGCGGGGGCGGGGCCGCGGGCAAGAGGTCCCCGCCTCGGCCCGGGCGGCCCGGGCGCACCTCCGTCCGCCGCCGGCTCGCAGCCGGGAAGGGGGGCTGCGCCGGGCGCCGGGAGGGAAGTGCGGCCCTTTGATTGTGCCCCTCGGCCTCTGTCCTCCGCGTCCTCGCCCTTTCCGAGGCGCGGGGAGGGGGGCTGCGGGCCGTACGCCCCGCCCTGCGCGCCCCTGGCGGCCGCCGCCGCGGCCCCGACGCAGCCCGGGCCTCATTTATCATCATCTTTGGTCAAGTGGAGTGTGCAAGGAACAGCTGCTTCACTCGGCTGACTTCCGAGGGCGGATACAGCGGGAATCAGGGAGATGAATGATGGGGGCTGGGGGGGCAGAGCCCCCCGGGGTCCCAGCGCAGGCAGGAGGGAGGCGCGGAGCGTCCAGCGCCGCCTCCGCCTCGTGGCGAGTGCAGCGCCCCCTTCCTGTCTCTCCTGGCGCCTCCAATTACCGCGCCTCGCGGACGGGGGGGTGGGGGGGGAGGCGCCCCGGGAGGGGGCCGGGCGCGGAGAGGCACCGCTCGGCGGCGGAGGACGGGCGGGCGCGCTGCTGGCGGAGCCCGAGGTCGCCGTGACCTTGCTGGGGTCAGCGGGTTGGGCTGCGGCGGAGGCGGCGCGGCGTCTTTGGTGGCGCTTTCCGGATTGGCGCAGAGGCCGGGAAACCGGGCGGGGGCGAGCGGGGGTGTGTGTGTTGGGGGGAACACAAATAGAAGGTGAAATTTTACCTGCCCCTGAGGGAGTCCTGCGGATTTTCTCCCGGCAGCAGCCGGCGCTCTGCCTTTGTCTTACACGGCTGAAACATCTGTTGCAGAGGGGCGGCGAGGCCGCAAACAACCCCCACACACCCTGCGCGGCTCCCCCGCCATCCTCAGCTCGGCCCTCGCCGGGCTCCCGGACTCGCGGCAGCGCGTTAACCCTGCTCGCGCTGGGGCGCCCGCCCCGCAGCCCCCCTGCCGCAGTCGGCGCCTCCGCGTGGGGCTCCCAGCCCCCGGGCTCAGAATGGCTTCTCGCGGGGGTGCCCAGTGGCCCTCCCCCCACTTTCAGTGGCCGCGAGGTGTCCGTCGGGGGCGGGGGGGGCAGTGGCGGAAAGGGTTAATGGCCTAGTCGCAGACCCTAATTGTCAGACCTGGGCCCCGCTTCGTTTCAATTACCCTAAGTAGAGACTGAATGCGCAATTAACGAAGTCAGCTTGCCAACTGGAAAGCCGTCCCCGCTTTCACATTGAGCAGAATACTCCACCAGCTGACTTGGACTAAGCAATTTCCTCCTCTCTCCCTTTCTCTCTCTCTCTCTCTCTCTCTCTCTCCCTCTCCCTCCCTCTCTCCCTCTCCCTCTCCCTCTCCCTCTCTCTCCCCCTCAACCCCCCTCCCTCTTTTTCTCTCTCCTTAATAATAAAATTATACCAAGCAGTTTGCGGTGTGGCAGGCGGCCAGAAAAGCGTTTCTTTAAACGCCGCCGTCTCACAATTAGGCAGCAAGAGGATTTGACACGCCGTGGCGGCCTGACAGGCGGCTTCCTCCCCTGGGGGCTGGGGGGGAGGGGGCGCCAATTCCCTGGCTCCCCCAGGTGGAACGGGGCTGGGAGGGGCTGGCTTGCTGAGCCTCCCCGACTGTCAGGATGCTGCGCAGAGGGGGTGTCAAAGGCAGGGAAGGGAGGGGTTCTTCCCGCCCAGGCTGGGGAAGGGGGGAGACATTCCCTGGCTCCTCGGGAAAGCTGGGGTGTCCAACAGGAGGACCTTGACCCCTCCCCCTTTGGGCTTGCAGCTCCGAGTTCATTTTCTGGTGGACCAAGGGGCCCAGAGCTGTAGAGGGATCTCAGCCCTGCTGGGCCTCCTGGACAAGTCACTGTCCCTCTCTGGGCTTGTTAATCCCTCTGCAAAAGGAGGGGGACGTTTGACCTAGAATATGCTCTATAGAAAGTGGCTTCTGGTGGCTCAGTGCTGCTAGCAGCTGGCCTTGTGGGCGGGAGGTAGGGGGAGAGGTAGGCAGCACCAGGTCAGAAACGAGCCAGAGACCCCTCTCCAGCCTGGGCCGCAGACCAGTGGGTTCCAAAGGCACAGAGGAGAGTGCTGGCCCCCCAGCAGCCATACGGGGCAGCTAACAAATCCGGGTGACTTTGCAGGATTGCTGGGGATTGGTGCCATGAGAACAGAGGGCATCTGACTGGCTGCAGCCAGGCCCCCTGAGGTGGGGGAGGGGAGATACGCGCAGGTGCCCCCCTTGCTGTGTTCTGCCTCCAGCCTCATTCAGGCCGCTCCTTCCACCCGGTGGGCCCTCACCCTTCCTCACATAATTACGCCCTCCTGCCAGCCTGCCCTGACTGCCTCCACTCCCCACCCCACAGCCTCCTGGGTGTCTGTCAGCCTCAGGAGGGCAGGGGCCCTCCTCAGCACCCAACTCCAGCCCACCCCACCTGACTGTAAGCTGAACAGAAATGGGCTTGATGAGGGAGGGGCTGTGACCCAGGTGGTGTGGAGGACAGAGGGGAAGCCTGTGGGCTTTCTGCCTGATTGGCTACTGCACGGGTCCTGGCTGGTCTTCAGGCCCGTCGTCGTCATCCCTTAGAGCTGTGGGTAGGTTAAATGATGCACCCAAGCCAACGCTGAGCCCCTCACCCATCCCATCTGCCCAGCCATCCAAGCAATATTTAATTGGCACCTGGTCGGGACAGTTTCTGCACTTAGGGCGTAGGACCAAACAGATGAAGAAGGCCCTGCCCTCATCAGGCTACATTCTGCCCAGGGAGGCACATGTAAAGCAGCTCATTATACCATTAATTATGTGATTACCACTGTGATAAGCGCCACCAAGGAGCCCTGCAGGGACCCAGCAAAGGGGGAGGGGGGGGGGAGCGCGGATAGCAGGGCCTCATCTGGTGCCTGGGGTGGAATGCTCCGAAGGTTATTACCACCCCTGGGGGCCTAGGCCTCCTGCCTCCCAGCCTTTGCGGCTCCCCCACCTGGGTGCACCTCTGAGCTTTACCTTCCCCGTGGGGCCCCAGCCGCTCAGGCCCTGCCTCCCCCAGTCGCTCACCCTGCGGCCCCACTCCACGCTTCCCTGGGTTGTGCTGGTCTCAGGACTTCTCCCAGGGCCCAGGGAAGGTTCTGGGTGCTCCCCCGTTCTCATTCCTTCACACCGAGCGCCTGCCTGTGCCATGACCACCTGCTAGGTGCCCGAACTCTGCTCTCACTGGCTCTGCCCTTGCAAAGTTCCGTGCCCACCAGTTACATCAGCGTGTGACACCCGGGGGCTTGTGATGAGCTGCAGCTCACAGACGGGCCCTCTTCAACTCTGGGGTGTTAAACTTTTTACTTGGTCGATACCATTTATTAAAACGAGAGACTTCCCTTTTTATTAAAAAAAAAACAACAAACCTCCAAAGCTCTGCTGGAGTTCGGTGGGGCGCCCCCTCACTTTATTTGGGACTGGGGACCCTCAGTGTGCCTCCATCCCCACCTGCTGGCTTCGCTTAGGTGCATTACCTGCCACGCCAGAAGGAGCTTGTTCTCTGTGGAATGAACGAGGGGTTGTGGCGATAAGCCCCCCCCCCATGTCTACCCAGTTGTTCTCTTTGCTGCCATCGACGGCTGGTTCTGGATATTTCCATAGGGTTAATGTGACACTGATACATTATTCATTCAATACATATTTATTGTTCGGGGATATGGGGGTAGAGCTGTGAACAAAACCGGCCAAAACGCCTGCTCGGGGAACTGTAGTTCTAAAGAGGAGAGACCAGCCGTAAAGCCAGCCGGCCACGTGGCTTAGGACAAGGAGGTGAGCATGTGATAGAAGTAGGGGAGGAGGCGTGCACGGGGTGCTCTTCCAAGCACAGTGGTCAGGGAGCGGTCCCTGGGAAGGTGACATGAGCAAAGTCCTGTTGGAGCCGAGGGAGCAAGGCGTGCAGAGATCAGAATGGTCTTCCCAGCACAGGAAGCAGCCAGACAAGCCACTAGCTGATGAAGCCACTTCCGCAGGGAAGTCAGGGTCCCTCGGGGCACGCGGGGTGGCCCTCAAGGACAGGCTGGGGTGAGAGGTTGGGCTCTCTCACATTTGCCTGCCCTCAGAGCCAGCGGACACATAGATCCTGTCTGATCCACATTGTGCGGCAGCCCGCAAGGCCAGAAACATCTGGGGCTTTGGTTGGAAGGATCACAGAGCAGACCGGGAGCCCTTCCCTGCTCTCCCCGCGCCCGCGCCCCGTGGGTCCCCTCAGATGACCACGGCAGCCTCTGAGCCAGCCCATTGGCTTGCTGACCTGGCATCCCTGAATGTGTGGGCCACCAGACCCCAGCCCTCCTAGCTGATGACATCTCAGGAGTCAGGAACCCCCCACCCCCCTTCTTATCCTCATTTTGACAGCGAGGGGGGGAGGTGGTGCCATCTTTTTTGTTGAATGGTGAATAAAATGATCTAAAAACAATTACTGTCCATAAGAGACTGGTAAGTATGGAGCTGATAATAGGTGAGTGTCTCCCCGCCCCAGAGCGGGGGCTCTGGAATGCCCACAGCACCACTGCTGCTGAATCTCCTCTTGCACCCCACAGCTATCCCAGCTGGTCACCTGGACCGCAGGCCCCTCCGTCTTGGACGGCCCAGGTCTGGGGGCCCGTTGACCACCGCATCCCAGAAACCGCGCCGTGGGGCAGTGGGGTGTGGCTGCGGAGCGGGGCTCAGCTTTAGAAGTCAGGCACCCAGCGGGAGATCTGGGTCCTGTTGCCCAGTCCCTGGGCTGTGGGACTTCCACAGGTTACTGCTCCTGGAAATGGTTTTGTGGCTTCCTAACTGGGCCTGGGGCTTCCAGAAACTAGCACAGTCCACGCTCCACGCACCCCGTGATGCCCCAGGAGCGGAGCATCCTCTTAGTGGTAAGACCCTGAGGACAGGATCTTCGTGGGCCTTAGGAGGGTCTCTGAGGCCTCTGCAGCTGGGGCCTTGGAGGAGACAGCATTGGTGGGCTTCGAGGGGAGGCTTTCCAAATGTCTGGAGAGTCCAGAAGCTTCTGCTCCCCATTCAGACTTCCTCCAAAGAGCCCTGAGATCCCGCCTCACCTGGGGTTCCTAGCCTCAGAGACAGAGCCTGGCTGGGGACCCGCCCCGCATCTGGAGAGAGTGCAAGGCGGTCTTCCAGTGTCTTGCCCTTCTCACCCCATAGCTTGTCTCTGAGTATTCAGGACCCCCAGCCCCCGGATCCTCCCACCTGAGCGAGGCCCTGCAGAGACATATGCCGGACTCCCGTGGGGTTCTCCCATGGAGCGTGCGTGGGTACCCATGATTGAGGAGGGGTGCGTGTCAAGTGTTGGGGGTGCTGCCCACATGGAGTGGTCTTGAGAGGCCATCCTTTGAGGTGGGGGCTGCCTTGTTCTCTGGGATTCTGTATGCCCTAGGATTGTCCCCCTCTGCCCTAGCAGGGCTCTCCCCTCTGGCTCGGTCCCTCCCTCCCCACTAGCCCCTAGGCCAAGGACCCTAACCCTTTACTGGGGCCTGCAGGGACTGAGTTGTTTGTTTTGTGGACTCCTTGGAAGCTCATCCCTTCCCCTATTTAAGCCAGGCCCTTAGGATTCAAAGTAGACCCCACAGGTCAGCAGGAAAGCTGGCTAGCGATTTATCATTTTAATCGAGGTTTCCTACTTAGTATTCATCACTCACCCCAGATGGATGGGGAGGTGCAGGGTGGTCCTACCTTCTTCACTCCTCACTGGACACCCCCGGCCCCATCCCCAGCCTCCTGCCCCAGGGAACTTTCTCCTTCTTCCTAGTTCCCAGGCCTTGAGTGGGTTGGCTTTTTGCATTTTTCCCTGCAGCTACAAATCAGGAAACCGGGTCATAAAACAACCTTGGGTAAGTGGGTATGATGGAACCAGCAGTCTCACAGCTGCTGCTGGGGAACAGAAAGCTTCCTTCTGTCTTCCTCCCTCTCTCTTCCTCCGTCTCCCACCCTGCCCCTCTCCCACCACCCCTCTCCCGCAGGAAAACCTCCAGCCACAGCCTCCCAGCTGGGCTCCACCAGGTCCCCTATGGGAGCTGTGGCAGCTCTGGCCCACGCTGTGCCCATTTCCCTGATCCAGGGCACTGGAGGGGCTGTGGGCCCAGGGACAGCAGTTATGGGGTGACAGCAGGTGGCCAGTGACCAGCACTGCTCATGAGTGGACCTCCCTGAGGTGGGTCCGGCTCCCCGAATAAGAGGGGGGGTCCTGGCCTGGCCTTCAGGGCCTCAGAGGCTGCAGAGGGGCCTTCTGCCCTCCCCTTCCAGCACCTTCTTGCTGCCACGCTCCAAGATGCCTTCCTATAGGTGGGAGTTCTTGGTGTGGGGTCTAAGGAAGGGGATGTGCACCCTCGGTCTGGTCATCCAGCAAAAGGAACTTCACTGTGGGTGGGCTCAAAGGTCGGTCTCTTGCTCTCTGAACCTCACCTTTTTTCTCTGGAAGGGCGGAATAGTCAAAGTGTTAACTGAGCAAACCTGCACAAGAGTAAGCATTCCCGGCCAATGCCAAGGGTCCCCCACCACCCCCACCACCCCCCACCCCGTCCTCCTCTGCTCCCTCGGTCCAGGAGCCTGGGTCCAGGAGCCTGCCTTCCAAGAGTTGTCATTAGGGACTTCTGTCCTAAGCATCGTATCTGGTGCCTAGAGGACGCTCAAGGCTGACTTCCTCCCTCCCCTCAGGAACTTCAGAGATCAGGCCTTGACCCAGTGTCCCCAAGACCCAGGTGGGGGAAGCAAGGAGGGGGAGGCTAGACTGGACCCGAAGGAGCCCCGCAAGGATGTGTTAGGGGGTGCCCTTCTCCCTCCAGCCGAACCCACTGAGGCCAGACCCCGGGTCTGTCCCCCTCTGCTCCCCTCCTCCCCTCCCGAGGTTCAGAGGTCATCATCTCTGCCAAAGGGGCCCCTCCTGCTGCCGCCCACCCCTGCCTAGTGCGTGCCTCTCTCCCCCTCCTTGTCCTGTCCTAGTGCTCTTGAAAAGTAATCATAATCATAATAATTAATAACAACAGAGCCTGTGGCAGGCCTGAGGCAGCTCTTAAAGAGGCAGAGCCCCGTTTTCTCCTGGCTGAGCTGGCGGACCTCGAGCCCGACTTTGATGCCATGCCTTTGTTCCTGCAACCGTCCCTTTCCCCCCTCCCGCTGCCTGGGGTTGGAGGGTGGTGTTGGGGTGAGCATTTTTGCCTGCGTTCTCCATCAGGCACTGGGCTTCTCGTATTTTAATTGAACTGTCTTTTCTTAGAGATAGATGCTTTCACCGCATCCAGGGCTTGTGTGTATTGGGAAACCCGCCTTTAATACAGCTCGGCTAAATTAAAAGACACAGCAGCTGGACTGATTAAAGGTGGGGGGAAAGGACACTGGCCATAGCACTCTCTCTTTTTAAGTAATGTTTCTGGTAATGCATTTTGGAGAATGTGAAGGAAAATAAAAAATAAAAAATAAAGCTGTAGAAATGTTAATGATATCCACAGGACACTCAGCAGGAAATGGGAGCGATCTGGGACTAATAAAAGCCGAAATGTAATTTGTGCAGATATATGACGCGCAGCTCAGCTCCCGCGCCTCCAGAGCAGGCCTGGGTTTGTGCATTCCGGGCTCAGAAACACAGGCCGGGGGGACGGAGGCGGAGCGGAGTGTCGTGTCCTCCGGAGCAGGCCCTCCTGGCCAGGGCCTGCTGCCGACCCCGCCTGCCAGCCGGTGACACCCTAATAAAAGTGACTTCCACTGCCAGCCGGGTTGTGCGCCTGCTCATTTCCTCTGCCCAAGGGTGGAAGGGGACGGCCCCTAAGCCTTCTCCGCAGAGCTCAGGAGGCCCAGGGCCGCCTGCCTGGCTGACAGCCACCAGGCCAGAACCGAGTGCCGCCTCCAGCCCCTATGGGCCTGGCGCATCGCGGCAGGCACCTCCTGTAATGTTTGATCCAAGCCGCCAGTGATGGGACTGAAGTGGGTCAGAAGGGCGGGCACATTTCTCCTTGTTGGGGATGCCTGTGAAGAATCCGGGGGGAGGAGGGAGGGGAGGCTGCCGGGCTGTGTTCGTCACGGGGCCTTGTGGGCAGGGGTTCGCCCTGTGGGACGCTGGTCCCCTCTCACAGCAGCCCTGGGCACATCTACCCCTGAGTCAGGGTCAGCTGACTGCCGAGCTCAGGGGAGGTGGGCCCCGGACTGCGCTAACAGGGCTCCTGGGGGCTTCTGGCTGCCCTGCTCAGCTGGATGGGGCCCCTCCCCTGGCCCCCACCCTGGTCAGCCCCAACACTGAGAAAGGCGTCTAAGGGGGATCCGGGCAGAGAACAGAGGAGTGAGTTGGACCTCCTGGGGGAGCTCCCATCCTCCCCCACATCTCTGCCCTCTTTCTCACGTCTGTGTGTCTCTCTCTCTTCTGTGCCTCTTTATTCCTTATTCCTGAAGCAGGCCACCCCTTCCTCTTTCACCTTGGGAATGGCTGGGAACTGGACCGTCCCCAGTGCCCTCCTGGGGGCCCGGGCCTTTCTTTCTGCCTCTTGCCACCCCCCCCACCAGTGGCAGGGTTGTGGGTAAATCCTGATCCCCCGCCCCCGCCGCCCCCCGGGCGTCTGGCCGACTGCCAGACTCCTCGATGTGATTTCTCCTGAGCCTGGAACGTTCCTTGCTCCTCCCCTCTCCCTCCTTTGAGGGCCTTCTGGGGTGACCTGGCCCCCAGTCAGGGAGACCTTCAGCCTGGACGCTGTTGTGTGAATCCAGTTGCTCTGCCCTGAAGGGCCCACCGTTTCTCCGGGGTCATTTCCTGATCCCAGATCCTGCGTTGGGGCTGGTTAGACCTCGCCGGGGCCCGAGCCCCTGAAATCATAAACAGATGGTCTCTTGGCCTGGCGTGCCCCGGTGCTGACCCTGTGAGATGGAGACGGGAGGGGCCTCCGGGGCTGCCTCACGCCCAGCTGTGGGGCGCTCCTCTGTGGCCAAGGGACTGCGGCTCTGTCCCCCATTAGCATGCACTCCCTCACTCTGGGCCACGTAATCTGTTTACGCACCTATGATACCAAACCAGGAGGCAGGTGCTGCTGTCCTGCGTTACTGGGAGTCGGAGAAGGGGACGTTTTATGCCTACAGTGGCTCACAGCCCCTAATCGACGTCTGCTAGGAGGAACAGACAGATTCCAGATGGCATGGCCGTGATGGAGGTGCGCGCGTGCGTGTGTGTGTGTGTGTGTGTGTGTGTGTGTGTGTGTGTGTGTATGCGCGCCCGCTCTCCGCAGGCCCTGGTGAGTGGCTCCTCTGGGCAGGGGCAGACCTTCCCGGCTGCCCGCACGGCTGGGTCCCGCTCGAACACTGCCGCACTGGGACTCGATTGCAGGACCCAGCCGGCCCCCCGGGGACCGGAGAGCGGGAAGCGCTCTGCTAAATGGTTCTGCGGGCAGGGAAGCGCTGGGAGTGGTGGTGGGGTGGAGGGGAGGAGCTGACCCCGAGCAGGGTGGGGGGGCCCCCGCGGGCGCATGGGGCGGTGGGTCCGCGCCTCGCCTCGCCGCAGCGGTGGCCATCCTGGGCCAGGCCCAGCGGGCCGCGGGGCCAATGTGGGGCCGGGAATTACAGAGCACACCCCCCTGCCACAGAAGTTGTCAATATGTGCACAGCTGGTGGGGAGGCTCGGGCAAAGGGGAGACCATTAAGAGCTGCAGGGGAGAGGGCAGGGCAGGAGAGGGGTGGGAGGCCGGCGGCTTTGGGCTTTCGGAGGGGAAGGGAAATGGCCCGTCTGAATCCCTCTCCCTCTCCCTCTCCCCCTCCCCTCCCCGCCCTCCCTCTCTCCCTTTCTCTTTTCACAGATAACCAGCCCGAGTCATGCAGTCTTTTCGAGAAAGGTGTGGTTTCCATGGCAAACAACAGAACTACCAGCAGACCTCACAGGAGACATCGCGCCTGGAGAATTACCGGCAGCCGAGCCAGGCCGGGCTGAGCTGCGACCGACAGCGGCTGCTGGCCAAGGACTACTACAGCCCGCAGCCCTACCCGGCCTACGAGGGCGGCGCCGGCCCGGCGCGGGGCGGCAAGGGCCTGGCCTCGCAGCAGTCCCTGCAGGGCAGGCCGGCCTTCTCGGGCTACAGCGTGCAGGACAGCAGCGCGTACCCCGGCCGCTACTCGGGCGAGGAGAGCCTGCAGGCCTGGGGGGCCCCCCAGCCGCCGCCCCCGCAGCCGCAGCCCCTGCCGGGGGGCATGGGCAAATATGACGACAGCTTGATGAAAAAGGCGGCGGTGCCCCCTGGCAGGCAGTACCCGGAGCAGGGCGCCCAGCTGCCCTTCCGGACTCACTCGCTGCACGTCCAGCAGCAGCTGCCGCAGCCCCAGCAGCCTCTGGCGTACCCCAAACTGCAAAGGCAGAAGCTGCAGAACGACATGGCCTCGCCGCTGCCCTTCCCGCAGGGCGGCCACTTCCCCCAGCACTCCCAGTCTTTCCCCGCTTCCTCCAGCTACTCCTCCAACGCCCAGGGCGCCCAGGGCGGCAGCGGCAGCGGTGGCAGCGGCCAGGGCGCCCACTCCTATAAGAGTTGCACCGCGCCGTCCGCCCAGCCCCACGACCGGCCGCTGACGGCCAGCGCCAGCCTGGCGCCGGGGCCACGGGTCCAGAACCTTCACGCCTACCAGTCCGGCCGCCTCGGCTACGACCAGCAGAAGCAGCAGCAGGCGGCGCTCCAGAGCCGGCACCACGCGCAGGAGACCCTCCATTACCAAAACCTTGCCAAGTACCAGCACTACGGCCAGCAGGGCCCGGGCTACTGCCAGCCAGACGCGGCCGTCAGGACTCCGGAGCAGTACTACCAGACCTTCAGCCCCAGCTCCGGCCACTCGCCCGCGCGCTCCGTGGGCCGCTCGCCCTCCTACAGCTCCACCCCGTCGCCGCTGATGCCCAACCTAGAGAACTTCCCCTACAACCAGCAGCCGCTCGGCGCCGGCGCCTTCCCCGCGGGCATCACGGACCACAGCCACTTCATGCCCCTGCTCAACCCCTCCCCGACCGATGCCGCCGGCTCGGTGGACAGCCAGGCGGGCAACGGCAAGCCGCCACCGAAGGACAAGCTGCCCGAGAACCTGCTGTCGGACCTCAGCCTGCAGAGCCTCACGGCCCTGACGTCCCAGGTGGAGAACATCTCCAACACGGTGCAGCAACTGCTGCTGTCCAAGGCCGCCGTGCCGCAGAAGAAGGGCGCCAAGAACCTGGCGTCCAGGACGCCGGAGCAGCACCGGAGTCAGCACTGCAGCCCCGAGGGCAGCGGCTACTCAGCCGAGGCGGCCGGCACGCCGCTGTCCGAGCCGCCGAGCAGCACGCCGCAGTCCACGCACGCTGAGCCGCCCGACGCCGACTACCTGAGCGGCTCCGAGGACCCGCTGGAGCGCAGCTTCCTCTACTGCAGCCAGGCCCGCGGCAGCCCCGCCAGGGTGCACGGCAACTCCAAGGCCAAGCCCGAGTCGGTGTCCACCTGCTCGGTGACCTCGCCCGACGACATGTCCACCAAGTCCGACGACTCCTTCCAGAGCCTGCATGGCAGCCTGCCGCTCGACAGCTTCTCCAAGTTTGTGGCGGCCGAGCGGGACTGCCCGCGGCTCCTGCTCAGCGCCCTGGCGCAGGAGGACCTGGCCTCCGAGATCCTCGGGCTGCAGGAGGCCATCGGCGAGAAGGCCGAAAAGGCCTGGGCCGAGGCGCCTGGCCCGGCCAAGGACGTCAGCAAGCCTCCCTTCTCGCTGGAGAACCACAGCGCCTGCCTGGACGCCGTGGCCAAGAATGCGTGGCCGCGGCCGGGGGAGCCGGAGGCCCTGCCCGAGGCCCTGCAGCTCGACAAGGGTGGTGGTGCCAAGGACTTCAGCCCGGGGCTCTTCGAAGACCCTTCCGTGGGCTTCACCGCCCCGGACCCCAAGAAGACGGCCGGTCCCCTCGCCTTTAGCCCCAAGACCACGCTCGGGGCCGCCACGCCGGACCCTGCCGCGGCAGCCTTCGACTGCTTCCCGGACACGACCAGCGCCAGCTCGGCAGATGGCGCCAACCCCTTCGCCTGGCCCGAGGAAAACCTGGGTGATGCTTGTCCCCGCTGGGGCCTGCACCCCGGCGAGCTCACCAAGGGCCTGGAGCAGGGCGGGAAGGCCTCCGACGGCGTGGGCAAGGAGAATGCCCATGAGGCTTCGGGCTGCCCGGGCTTCCAGGAGGGGGAGCCGCCCAGGGACAAGGCCGCCGGGCCTCGGGACTCGGCGCAGGAGGCGGCGGGCGGGGTGAAGGAGGAGGTGGGCGGGCTGCTGCAGTGCCCCGAGGTGGGCAAGGCCGACCGCTGGCTGGAGGACAGCCGGCACTGCTGCTCCGCCGCGGACTTCGGGGACTTGCCCCTGCTACCACCGCCCGGCAGGAAAGAGGACCTGGAGGCGGAGGAGGAGTACTCCTCCCTGTGCGAGCTCCTGGGCAGCCCCGAGCAGAGGCCCGGCCTGCCGGACCCGCTGTCGCCGAAGGCCCCCCTGCTGTGCACCAAGGAGGAGGTGGAAGAGGTGCTGGACACCAAGACCGGCTGGGGCTCCCCGTGCCACCTGTCCGGCGACTCCGTCATCTTGCTGGGCCCCACTGTGGGTGCCGAGTCGAAGGTCCAGAGCTGGTTTGAGTCCTCCCTGTCCCACATGAAGCCGGGTGAAGGAGGCCCCGACGGGGTGCTGGCGCCCGGGGACTCCGCCACGCTGGCCCCAGATGCCTCCCTGGCGCAGAAGCCCAACAAGCCGGCCGTGCCCGAGGCGCCCATCGCTAAGAAGGAGCCCGTGCCCCGCGGCAAAAGCTTACGGAGCCGGCGGGTGCACCGGGGGCTGCCGGAGGCTGAGGACTCCCCGTGCCGGGCGCCCGTGCTGCCCAAGGACCTCTTGCTCCCCGAATCCTGCACTGGGCCCCCGCAGGGACAGATGGAAGGAGCGGGAGCCCCAGGCCGGGGGGCCTCAGATGGGCTCCCCAGGATGTGCACGCGCTCCTTCACGGCCCTGAGCGAGCCCCGCACACCTGGACCCCCAGGCCTGACCACCACCCCCGCCCCCCCGGACAAACTGGGGGGCAAGCAGCGAGCCGCCTTCAAGTCCGGCAAGCGGGTGGGCAAGCCGTCACCCAAGGCAGCCTCCAGCCCCAGTAACCCGGCCGCCCTGCCCGTGGCCTCGGACAGCAGCCCCATGGGCTCCAAGACCAAGGAGACAGACTCGCCCGGCACCCCGGGCAAGGACCAGCGCTCTATGATCCTGCGGTCCCGCACGAAAACCCAGGAGGCGTTCCACTCCAAGAGGCGGCGGCCCTCGGAGAGCCGCCTCCCCAACTGCCGCGCTGCCAAGAAGCTGCTGGCCAACAACCACCTGCCTGCCTCGTTCAAGGTCTCCGGCAACCCCCAGAAGGAGGGCAGGGCCAGCCAGCGGGCCCGGGTCCCCAAGCCGGGAGCAGGCAGCAAGCTCTCTGACCGGCCCCTCCACGCACTCAAGAGGAAGTCGGCCTTCCTGGCGCCAGTCCCCACCAAGAAGCGGAACCTGGTTCTACGGAGCGGCAGTGGGGGGGACGTGAAGGAGGAGGGAGCCGAGGACCCCTCCACCCTCTTCAAGAGGATGTCTTCGCCCAAGAAGGCCAAGCCGGCCAAGGGCAACGGCGGCGAGCCCGCCGTGAAGCCCCCGCCCCCGGAGACCCCTGACGCCTGCCTGAAGCTCGCCTCGCGGGCGGCCTTCCAGGGGGCCATGAAGACCAAGGTGCTTCCGCCCCGGAAAGGCAGGGGCCTGAAGCTGGAGGCCATCGTGCAGAAGATCACCTCGCCCAGCCTGAAGAAGTTTGCGTGCAAGGCGCCAGGGGCCCCTCCCGGTAACCCTCTGAGCCCCTCTCTCCCTGAGAAGGACCGTGGGCTCAAGAGTGCGGGCAGCAGCCCAGTTGGGGCAGGAGAAGGTCTCTTAAATGTGGGCCCTGGGCAGAAGCTCCCGGCAGCTCCAGGGGCCGACCCGTTATGCAGAAATCCGACCAACAGATCCTTAAAAGGCAAACTCCTAAACAGTAAGAAACTGACCTCAACTGACTGTTTCAAAACCGAGGCCTTCACGTCCCCCGAGGCCCTGCTGCCTGGGGGGACTGCCCTGGCACCTAAGAAGAGAAGCCGGAAAGGCAGGGCTGGAGCCCTCGGACTCCCCAAAGGTCCCTTGGAGAAGCGGCCCCATCTAGGCCCGGCTCTACTCCTGACCCCCCGAGACAGGGCCAATGGCACTCAGGGGGGCAGTGAGGACAGCTCTGGTGGAGGAGGCAAGAAGCCAAAGACGGAGGAGCTGGGCCTGGCCTCCCAGTCCCCTGAGGGCCGGCCCTGCCAGGCCCAGACGAGGGCGCAGAAGCAGCCGGGCCATGCCAACTACAGCAGCTATTCCAAGCGAAAGCGCCTCACCCGGGGCCGGGCCAAGAACACCACCTCCTCACCCTGTAAGGGGCGTGCCAAGCGGCGGCGGCAGCAGCAGGTGCTGCCCCTGGATCCCGCGGAGCCTGAAATCCGCCTCAAGTACATTTCCTCGTGCAAGCGGCTTCGGGCAGACAGCCGCACCCCGGCCTTCTCGCCCTTTGTGCGGGTGGAGAAGCGAGACGCGTTCACCACCATATGCACTGTGGTCAACTCCCCTGGGGAGGAGCCCAAGCCCCACAGGAAGCCTTCCTCCTCCGCCTCCTCTTCCTCATCCTCATGCTCATTCTCCTTGGATGCGACCGGGGCCTCCTTGGCCACGCTCCCTGGAGGCTCTGTCCTGCAGCCACGGCCCTCCCTGCCCCTCTCCTCCACCATGCATCTGGGGCCCGTGGTCTCCAAGGCCCTGAGTACCTCTTGCCTTGTTTGCTGCCTCTGCCAAAACCCGGCCAACTTCAAGGACCTCGGGGACCTCTGTGGGCCCTACTACCCCGAACACTGCCTCCCCAAAAAGAAGCCAAAACTCAAGGAGAAGGTGCGGCCGGAGGGCACCTGCGAGGAGGTCTCGCTGCCCCTCGAGAGAACACTCAAAGACCTCGAGTGCGCAGCCACTGTTGCCACTGGCAAGCCCCCGAGGCCCGAGGGCCCGGCCGACCCCGGCAAGCAGGGCTCGCTGCGCACCAGCGCCCGGGGCCTGTCCCGGCGGCTGCAGAGCTGTTACTGCTGTGACAGTCGGGGGGACGGTGGCGAGGAGGCGGCCCCAGCTGACAAGAGCCGCAAGCATGAGTGCAGCAAGGAGCCACCGGCCGAGCCTGGCGGGGACACCCAGGAACACTGGGTGCACGAGGCCTGCGCCGTGTGGACGGGCGGGGTCTACCTGGTAGCCGGGAAACTCTTTGGGCTGCAGGAGGCCATGAAGGTGGCCGTGGACATGGTAAGAGGCCAGCCCGGCTGGGGCGGGGAGCCCGGGGTGCGCAGGACGGGCAGGCAGGCAGGCCATTGGGAAGCCCCCCCCCCCGCATCTTTGCCGGCGCCACGGTTTGGGCCAAACATACCTCCCATCACCAATTCCTCTCCGGGGAGCTTTGGGGTGGAGTTGAGGCCGAGGCAGGACATGCTCGCCCACCCCTGTCCCCGACTTGCCCTGCCCAGCCCGGCCCCCGGCACCTTCCGGCTCCAGGTCCCCCCCCCCCCCCCACCCCCCGTCCCAGCACCTACCTGTCCCCTTGGGCTCTGAGAAGGAGGCTCTCCGCACACGGTGGGTCGGCACGTGTCCCCTCGGGCAGGGTGGTCTGGGGACCTCTCCGCAACGGTCATAACGTGCTCCTTGAGGACCTCCAGTCCCCAAGGTCTGCGAGCAGGAACTCAGGCTGCCTTCTCGGTTCAGATCCCAGCACGGCCCATCCCTCCCCGTGGGACTCGGGGCCTGCGGCTTCGCGCCTCCGTATCCCCGCGTCCTCATGGCTGGCGTGGGCCGCGCAGCGGGGCTGTGAGGGCTGAGGGAGTTCATGCCGTGAAGCCGCCAGGCCTGTCTGAGCGCCCGCCGACAGCCCTCTGCTAGGACGGGGGACGTCGGCCGGGCCTCGGCTCACCAGCACTGTTACTACCACTCCAGCTACCAGGGCTTCCTGCTCCTCACGCTCCCTCCTGAGGGGTGCAGGTGGCGGAGTGAGCAGGCAGCTAGACGGGGTGCTGGGGTCAGCAGGCTCTTCCTGGGGTCTGTGCTCTTGCCCACCTCCCCCCGACACACACGCACACACACACATGCACACGGACAGCCACACCTGGGACGGACACTCCCTCGCACCGCCTGTGCCCAAGGGCCTCGGCCTCGCCTGGGTTCCTGCACCCACCTTCCGCTGCCGCGGGGCATGATGGGAGACCTCTGCCGGCCCAGACATCCTGCCCAGGGGCCTCCAGCCTGACTGAGGAAACCCCACCTCCAAGAGGACACCTGCACTTTCCGTGCCCCTCCCTCTCTCTCTCTCTCTCTGTCACTGGCTCTTGGCTCCTTCCCAGCCATCCTGAAATAGGCTCAAGTCTCTTCCATCATTAAAAAGTAATACCCTCAGATCACCAATCCCCTCCTCCGACACCCACGCCCCACCAGGCCCCCCATCCAGGCCTCCCCTGCCTCCACGGCTCTGGGCCAGGCTGTGCTGCTTCTCCATCCTTCTCTGAGCCGGGGCCTGATCCAGTCTTTTCCATGGTGGTAGGCTAATCAAGCATGGGCTAAGCCTGTCCCAGGAGCTCTGGTCTCGCTTCATGGACCTGCACTAAAGTCCTGCCAGACTGACGAGAAAGCTGGGGGTCAGAGTGGCACCCTGCTTCCCTGCTGTCGCACAGCTCTTGAGCGCTGGAGCTGGAACTCTGCCCATCTCCGCCCGCTGTGCCCTATACCTCCTGCCACTGGGGCATCCCTGGGAAGGTCAGGCTGGGGTGGGGGATGCTGGGGGGGTTAGGACACACACCAGCAGGGCTTCGCTGCTCCCCGGCCGCATCTTCCTACGTCCCCCAAGGCAGCTCAGATGGGGTCTAAAAGGCCTCCCTGCGTCCGATGGCCCTGGGCCAGGCCCGAGCTGGCAGCCGGGCTGAGCTTCACAGGGGCCCAGCAAAGCAGCGTCCCCCCACCGGACGCTCAGAACACTCTGGAGAGACGGGCAGGCTCCATGCCCTCGCCTCCTGCAGCCTTGGCTCCCTTGGAGACACACAGACCCGGGTTCAAATCTCAGCTCTGCTGACAGTGGGTTCTGTGACTCCAGCAAGTCACTGCCCCCTGGGAGCTTCGGAAGGCCACACCCCGTTAGCAGGGTGGTAGGGCTACCTCCCCAGTGCACAGGAGGGGCCCCGTGCGGCAGGGTCCCCAGCCCCGGCACGCCTGTTAGTACCTTGGCCTCACTCTCGCTCTCGGGGGCACAGAAGTTCTGTGGGGACCACTCAGGGACAGCCCTCTTTCTTCTCTGACCCCTCCCGAGAATCCCCACACAAACTGTTGTCCCTCAGCCCTCCCATGCCCACCTCCCGGGACCTCGGTTTCTCAGTCTGCCCAGAACCACTGCAGACCCTATGTCCTATCCAGGTGAGGCCTGGCCATGGATGCCAAGGATGGGGGCATGCACCTCTCACTGGGTGTTATTTAGAAGCTGCAAGCAAGGGCTCAGACCCCAGTTTGGGCCCCTCCCCAGCCTGGGATCCTTTGGCAGGTTCACAAGCCCGGCTAGGGGAGCAGGGGGTCAGAGCTCGGGTGCTAGGCTCAGAAGGGCCCAACGCCTCTGTCTCTCTGTACCTCGGTTTCTTCGTGTCTGGAACACCGCCCACCAGTTTTTTGGGGGGGCCTCAGTGCAGGCAGGGTGGTGTGAAGCCGCCCCTCTGGCTATTCCCCTTTAACCAACAAAACACCTGAGGGCCTGGCCCTGGCCCCCCTCCCGCTCTGTCACTTCTTTGTGGGCCGGAAATTGAGGCACTGTTGGGTCCCACAGCCCCAGGAGATCTCAGCCTTGACCGGAAGGCAGCTGCCCATCTGAAGGCATGTGTGGAAACCTGATGTTCCAGAACATACACAGCCCATCTCCCTGTACCTCCCGCCTCCCAGCTTGATGCCACAGGGAGCGTTCCCAGGCCTTATTCCCCAGGAAGGTGGGAGAAGACTTTCTCACTCATGGTCTCTCCCAGATGCTGGAGGTGGGGTCTCTCTCTTAGTCGTGGACATGGGATGGAGCCCACCCCCGGCCCCGAGCAGTACGGGGAGATTTTTGCCAGCTCAAAGCCCAGCTCAGCTACCTGGGAGCTGTGTGCCCTCAGGCAGGTTACTCAGCCTCGGTAGGTAACCTGGGTAGAATTATGATAATACCAACATCATAAGGTTATGAGGTGGCTGCTTCCAGGCCCGCGGGGCACCGCATGAGTGACCCGTCCCGGTGGCTTAGCGCTGGGGCCTGGGCCTACCACTGCTCTGCTTCCCCGCGGTATGTACCTCCCGACTGGTACGGCGGGGCTGTAGATCTGGAGTCTGCGGGACTTGGGGCCCAGCCTGTCCCTCTGCAGGCCGCAGGGTTTCTCTCGCTCTTCGGAGGGCCTTCTCGGGGTGGCCCAGCTGTCCCGGCCACGTCCCTCTTCGGACAGCTGGGCCAGGTGTGGGACACCGCGTGCATCGACAGCAACTCTGCCTGTCCCCTCCTCTGTGCACCTGGGCAGGAGGGTGGGACAGGTCCATTCTGGAGGGTGGGACAGGTCCATTCTGGGCTCCGTGCTCGCGTGGCTGCCAGACAGGGTAGAAGACGATGCTCATTGCCTTCATGCTCGCCTGGACTGGAGGCCTCAGTTTCACCATCTAGAAAATGGGGTTCATGACAGTCCCCAACCCCCTGGGAGGAGCCAGTGGGTAAGGACACGCCCTGTGCCCTGCACACCGAACCCCTGCTCAGCCCCAGCCAGTAGCCACACCCACAGCGGCCTCACCGCTTCTTGTCGTCTGCTGGGCACATGGTGTCTCCCGTGTGATCTTCACACGACTGGCCCGTAGGGCGGGGGGGCCCTCCCTCCTCACCCAGGTGGGGCCTGGAGACTTCGGGTGACCGGCTGAGGTCACCCAGCGCAGAATGGCAGAGCTGGGATGCGAACCCATGAGGTTCGACGTTTATCCGTGAGGTTCGACATGCCCCTGGCCCAAGAGGGTCCCCTCATCCGAGCCCGGGGCTGCCACAGAATCAGCCCTCGGGCCACCTGCAACCTCCTTCCAACTGATTTCTGGGGTGGGGGAGGTGGGGTCCGTGAGGGGCCCACTGCAGACTCACCCCAGCTTCCCTCTCTCCTCGCCAGACCTGTTCCAGCTGCCAGGAAGCCGGGGCCACCATCGGGTGCTGCCACAAAGGATGTACCCACACCTACCATTACCCATGTGCCACCGATGCGGGTAAGAGCCAGCCCCAGGGGACAGGGAGGACAGGGAGGCCCCGGAGGCCTGGAGGCAGGATCAGGCCTCCCCTGCACCCCGCCCGCCCCCGCCTGCTCCTGGGGCGGCAGCAGCCCCAGCCAAGTCACCCGCAGGAGTACACACAGGACTGAGTGGGGACGGGTCCTTGGCCAGGGCTGGGATGCGAGCACGAGCTGCACCCCTCCTTCTGCAGGGATTAATTCACACCCACTCCGCGCCAGGCCCGGCGTCAGGCTCTGGCTCTGTCCCCAGTTGCATCTTTACAGATAGGCTGCCTTCCCCACGGCCACACACAGCAGCACAGACAGACTTTGCCTGTCTGGCTCCACATCCCGTGCTCTCTCTCTCTCACCCCAGTACTGTCCAGCCCCCTGGGGCCTCACCTGTGAGTGGGACAGACAGGAAAATCATGATCCTTGCCCAGAGTTATGGAGACCAGACAGGGTGGAGAGAGTGTGTGCCGTGGGAGAGATTCATCCTGTCTGAGCTGGGAGGGAATGCAGGAGGACTTCCTGAAGGAGGCGGCATTGGCGCCAGGCCCCCCCAAGCTCAGGGGAGGTGCGCAGCAGCTGGTTAGTGGCTTGGAGCAATACAGGTTCTGTTCCAAATGAAGTGTCCGGAGGATTCCCCACATAGTAGGGATGTCTGTAGGGCCCTGGGGATTGCCACAGGAGGAGGAGACGCTGACTCAGGGAGAAGGGGCTTGCAGAGACCTCATGGGCGCTGAGTGCGCAGGCCTTAGGGGAGGAGCAGGGAGAGGGAGGTGCGGAGCCAGGGGCCAACTTCCCCGTGTTGGGAGGCAGGTGTGAGGCCGGCCAGTGGTGTGCTGAGGGCTGTGCTGCTCAGCTGGCCCGCTCATGGACCCCCGCACCACTCACTGCGGTGGGGCGGCGGAGGGGGCGGGGGGGGGGGGGGCGCGCGTGGTTGGCGGTCCGGTCAGCTCCGCCCTGCTCCACGCGGGCTCTCCCGCCCAGCGGGCCGGCCCCCCACAGTTGACCCCACCAAGCCCCCCAGGCCGCCCAGATTCACGGGCTGGGGCCTCTTCTACATGGGCGGAGCTACGGAGCCACCCAGCCGAGGCTGGCGGCCCAGGGAGGGCGCTTGGAGCAAAACTCTTGGCCATCCGTCCACGACACGTGGCTGCTTCTCTGTGCACAGGTTGGGGAGCTGTCCCCAGCCGGGCTCAGGACAGAGACCCGCTGGCTGTCAGCCCAAGGGGTCGTCAGATCGCGGGAGGGGGCCGCGTGGGGGGAGTGGGTGCCAGCACTTCACAGCTGCGGGGGGCGACAGCCAGAGAAGCTGGAAGAACAAGTGAGCCCGGAGGCCGGAAGGGCGGGCTGGCCGGGGCACCTCTGGCCAGGCAGGAGGGGTGGAGGGCAGAGGGCCTGAGGCAGGGGGCTAGGCGGGACATCCAGCGTTTGGCAGACGGGAGCCCCGGGCCTCCGTGTGCACCGTGCACCTACCCAGGCCCTGGGTCTCCAGGTGTGGGCTCTCGGACCGCAGGGCACCGGGGCTGCCCCCCTCTGCCCTTCCCTGCCGCCCTGGCCCACTAACCCTGTGCGTTCAACCCCATTAACGAGCACCTCCCTGGGGCTAAGTGACTCGGAATTGCTGGCCAAAGCCAGCGCGCCACGGGTCCTGTCTGAGCCTTTCCACACTCAGGCCGCGGGGGCCCCAGGGTCCCCAGGTGCACACACCAAGAGAGGCACTGAGAATCGATGACCCAGCTCCTTCCTATGGTCCCCCTTCTGCATGTCCGGGGGGGATGCTGGGGGGTGGCTGAGCAAGCTGGTTTGGGACGTGGTGACCTCCTGCCCTTCGCTTGCGGAGACCCAAGCTCTTGACCGTCAGGCCTGCAGTGGGATGTGGGGCGGGGAGGACACCACGTGTGCAGCCGGCCTGGGGTTTGAGCTCAGTGCTCTTTGGAAGGCGTGCGTTCAGTCGCAGAACCGTGTCTCGCTTGCCTGAGCAGAGGGAAGAGGACACACGGAGGATCTCCCCCCAGACGCTGGCCCCAAAGTGCAGAAACTCAGGGGCACTTTGCAGCCTGAGTTTACAGCTTCTGGCCGGGGCTGGTCGGAAAAAAAGGGGAGCCAGCTGCAGGCCTGGAGCCTTCCCAACCCTGCTCTCGGGCCTGCGGATCTGCCCTTGCCTCCCCGCCCTGCCTACCAGCCACCATGCTGTCGCGATGCCACGGCACGAGCCACAGCGTGAGCAGGAGGAATGTGCTGGAAGGAGAGGACTTGCTTGGCCAGCTCAGGCCTCCGGCTATCTATGGGTTTGGGGTTTGTTCAGAACCATGGCCATGGGGCATGGGAGGGAGGGGGGTGAGCCCAGAAGGGGACTGGGTGTTGTGGACGGGGACTCCTGGGGGAGAAGCCAGGGCATCCGTAGGTGACAGCGGGCCGCGGAGTGGGGACTTGCTGAGATGCCAGTGAACCCCTGGGCTGAGGCGGGCAGCAGGAACCAGCCATGCTCAGCCATCCTCTGTCCCCCAAGGGTGGCCAGTGCTGTGGGCACCCAAATACCTGCTGGGATTCACCCAGATCCAAGACCTCAGTCTTCCCCCTGCCCCCAGACTCAGGTCTGCGTCACCTTCGAGGCCCCCCACAAGGACAAGCCCATATCCTGAGTGCCTGCTCTGAGCCACGCACGTGCAGGTGGCTTATATTCATTGCCCTCATCAGTCCCCATGATAGAGACAGACACAGTAGGTGGCATAAGGCCCATTTCACAGATGTGGACACCGAGGCTCAAAGAAGCAGCTGATTCTTGAATCCAGACCCGGGACCGCACCGCCCAGTCCATCAGCCCGCTCGGTCTCAAGGCTTTCTAGGGGCTGGGCATGCATCCAGGGAAGAGGGCAAAGCGGGCACACGGAGCTGGCCTTCCAGTGGGGCAGAGACCATGAGCAAGTCCACGGTATTTAGACCACTAGGAGGAAGTGACGAGTGTGGCCAAGCGAAGTGAGGCAGGGGCAGGGGAGAGACGGGCATAGGGGGTCTGCTGCAGCTAGGGAGTCAGGGACGTCCTCCCGAGTGACAAGAAGGCCTTCCAGGTGGGGGGAAGAACAGGAACACACGGGCCAGGAGGGCTGGAGGCAGATGGAGGCCAGTTCAGCCGGGACGGGGTTTAGACCCTGGAGAATCTCAAGCAGGGTCTGCTCTACTTTGTGCAAAGAAGCCCTGTAGCCTAGGGTCTCAGGGGCGCTAGGTGCCCCTCCCCGCCTGGCCCCCTGACGAGGCACCAGCAGCCATCCTAACCACCCACACTTCTTTTTGGTGGCAGGTTGCATATTCATCGAAGAGAACTTTTCTTTGAAGTGTCCCAAACATAAGGTAGGTAACCACAAGCCTTCCCTGGAGGGGAGCCCCTCCCCTCGCCCCACCCCCTGCCCTGCGGACCCTCAGCGGGGCCCAGCCCCCACCTGTCCGCCTCCAAAACCTTACTATTCGCGGTGTATCCGAAGCCTTTGGGGCAGGTTGGCACACGCTGGTCGGAAAGACCGCCTTATAACGAGACAGGTCCCGAAGGAGGGAGCCATCCCAGGTGGGCGACAGGAAGGGCAGGCAGGGTCACAAGACGATGGGCGCGGAGGGAGGCGACGGTGGCAGAGTGGGGGTAGAGAAAAGTTAAGGCCTAAGGTGAGGCCTGGTGCCTCCAGGGTGGGTGCGGGCAAGGGCGGAGCCTCTCGGGGGGCGGGGCCACGCCGGGAGGGGCGGGGCCGGGATTTATTAGCCCCCAGCACGTGCCCAGCATCGGCAATGACGGGCGCTCGGGCGTCTCTTCTCCTGCAGAGGCTGCCGTTGTAATCCACCCCAGCGGCCGGAGAAGCCGCCGAAGCCCGCCTGCCCGCCCGCCGCCGAAGGAGAGGAGCCGCCTGCGCAGCCCCCGGGCCTTTGAGCTGCTCCCCGCGCGGGTCCAGAGCCGATCCTTGATCCGGACTCCGGATCTTGGATCTGGCCGCCTAGGGCTGAAACTTGCGATCCCGGGTTGGGAAGAAAACACGTTCCGGAGCCGCCTGCTCCCGGAACAGGACGACACAGGACGTTCCCGCCTACACCCCCCAGGGCCAGGCTTGGAGAGGGGGAGCCCGCGGAGCGGCCAGACTCCCTGGGGCACCCAGGCTCCGGCGGGGATTGGAGACGCCTTTAGCCCGGGGACACGCTTCTCCCCCTGGTAGTTCCAAGAGGACGTGGCACACCTTCGACGTGGGTGCTGCCGCCACCGCAGCCGGCGTGGCTTGCAGCTGGGGGCCCTGGGGGTGGGGGTGGGGGTCCAAAGGGCCCTGGAAGTGGCCAGTGCGGCTCCAGGCTCCGAGGCGGAGGGCTGGGGGGGGAGGGAGCCGAAGCCTTGCTGGAGAGGACTAGGCCGGCGGGGTAGGAGGCCGGAGGCTTTGGAAGGAACCTTTCGAGTCGTGTCCTAGTGCCCTGCCCACCCACCCAGCCTCGGCCGACACTTTCGAGCGGTTTGGGCAGAGCCGGGGGAGTCCGGGACCCATGCTCAGGGGATGCGGGCTCCCCGGGTGTGGGCGGGACTGGCCCCCGCCCTTTGGCCTCTGTCGTCCCCTTTCCAGTCCTCCGCCCCAGCCCTGGAGCGCCACCTGGGAAGGCAAAGGAAGGGAGTGGCGACCAGAGCGCACCTGCGGTGGATGCGTGACCGTCCCTCTGCACGACCACCCAGTCTCCAGGGACAGCAGCGCCCACCCGGCACGGGAGCAGAGACAGCGCTAGATTCGTGTACAAACCTGTGTACCCCTCTATATATATGTTACATAGAATGTATATATGTTGGGAACATGCTCGCTTCTCCCGTGTGTCGCCGCCGCCGTGCGTCGTGCGTCCCTCAGCACGGGGCCCTTTCCGGGAAGGGAGCTACGGCGATGCCCGCCCTCCCCGCGCAGCCACCACCGGCCCAAGCCAGTCCCCGCCAGTCCGTCCGCCTGTCCGTCTGTGTCCTCAGCTCTGTCCACGCTTCGATAGGCCTGACGCAGCCCCCAGACTGGGGCCGCCCTAGCAACTTCCTGTACATATGACTGTAAAATGGTAAACGTGTGTATTATATCTGGCCTCGTTATATAGTGTATATATATGTATACATATACATATATATAATATATATGAAGACTGTAAATGTTAAGACGACTAGTGTTCTTATTAGTATATTGCTTCACACTGAAGATTGTGTGTATCGAGCTGTTTCTAAAAGATGTTTATTTTCCTTAAGAGTAAAAAACAGTCATTGCATTCAGAAAAAAAAAAAGTCAATAAAGATACAACGATTGTTTTGGAAGTTTGCAGCCCGTGGATTCTAACCAGATTCCGCTGGGAGAGGGGGCCAGGCCTGGGGGGGCGGGGGGAATGGAGAGGAAGGCTCGGCGGGACACCAAGGGACAGTCAAGGGTTCTAGTCCGTACCGTAAGGGCAGGAACAGGAGACAAGCCCCTGCTGCGTAGACAACCCCCCAGCCACCCCACACCCCATGCGGCCTCAGGGTCTCAGGTTATGATGGGGGCTGGAGACTTCCCCAAGCTTGGGAGAGGGAGAACCCGCGAAGGGGTGGGGGAAGGGAGACGAACGGCCCAAACAGCGTTACCAGGCTGTAGCTCCTATCACAACAGATCCTTAAGGACACGGGGGTCACCCTCTCATGTCACCCTGGGAACTGATAGGGGTAGAAGCAGAGAGGTGGGAAGGGACAGCTGAGACCACAACAGCCCTTAAGGATTAGGGTTGATAACAGCCCAACCGTGTGGCATGGAAATTGGTGGAATCCAGGTCACCTGGAGGTCACAGCGACAGGCCTCCCACAGCGACAGGCCTCCCACATCGAAGGGGACATTTTGGTCTCTTAGGACCGATGGGAGCGGGAAACCTCTGGGTGCTGGGGTGGGAGGAGAGGGGGAGGCTCAAAGGACCCCCTCCAGTCGGCTGGTCTATCAGCTAAAGTACACACCCTCCTCCCCAAAGGAACAACACCCAGATTATAAATAATTTCATCTTTTATTCTCTGTACAAAACTTCTCAACCTATGAAAATAAAGTCTGCAAAAGGCAAAGTAACACTTGAGCCTCAGAGGCCAGGAGGCTGGTGCGCCCTCATCTACAGTATGTACAAGTCTCTCCAGAAGGGAGAGAGGCGCCTCGGAGTAGGACCCCCTTGCTGGCTGGGAAAGCCAAGTAGGCCCCCCTCAGCTCAGTGAAATGTACCCCTCTGTGAGACGGGAGAGGGCAAAGCCACTGGGTACCTGCAGAGCAAGGTCCCGTCGGCCGGCCCGGCCCCTGCAATCCCCCGACCGGCCACCAGAGGTCAGCACATGCTGGCCGCCGCTCGTCGGGTTGGGGCGCAGTGGGGGGCGGGGCGGCTAGGGTCGCGCCCCCTCCGGCCTCCCAGGTCGAGGCAGCAAAAGCCCCTGAGTGCCTCCCATCCCCCCAGGAGACAGGGCAGTACGTGGGCGGACCGTGGACACTTCGGGGCCCCAGCGTTGCCTTCGGCCGTCGAGGCTCCGGCCCTGCACACAGGCCCCGCGGGGGCCGCCGACGGGGACCTAGCTGGAGGTGACGGTGGTCCCGCCGCCCAGGCGCATGAGCATCTGCTGGCAGTCGTGCAGCAGGCGGCGGTCGCCGAGCTTCTCGAGCGTGCGCGCCGCCTCGGCCAGCATGCCCACGCGCTGCCCCGGCGCCGACAGGAAGCCGGGCGGCAAGTAGCAGGAGGCCAGCAGCAGGGCCTCGGCGTGCTCCCGCCGCGTGGGGCGCGGCTCCAGCTCCGCCGCCGCGCCTGCGCACACCGCAGGGGCGTCAGGGGCGGGGCTCCGGGCCTGGCCCCGCCCCGCCGGCCCCGCCCCTCTCGGGCGCACCCGTGGAGCCTCAGACCCCTCCCCTCGGCACAGTCTCCTTTCCCTGCAGGGGACAGTGGCCCGCAGCGGATTTCTCAGGTGGGATATCGCCCTCTGGCAACCGCCACGAAGTCCCTCGGTCTCTGCCCCTTCCACAGCGGCGCTCGGCATCCATCACCCCCCGTCTGGGCCTTCCCGCCCCGGCGGGGCCCGAGCCCGCCCCGACCAGGGCAGCGCCCCGCTCACCTTTGCCACAGGGACCTGCCCTCCTCCGCAGACTGCGGTCCAGGAGCTGGTGTGTCCGCGTGGGGCTGGCCCCCGCCATCAGCCGGGCCGTGGCCTCGTGCAGGAACACCTGGGCAGGAGGGGGCCCGCAGAGTCGGGGTTCGGGCCGGGCCCCCACTCTCCCCGCACCTGCTGGGGAAGGGCCCCGCGGGCACTCACCCTCCGCATGGCGGGCCGGAAGCTCTGCGCCAGCCGCCTCAGGCCGCTCAGGTCCCGCTGGAAGCCGCGCAGTTCGAGGGCGGAGGCCTGGGCCCCAGCGCCAGGGCCCAGCGAGGCCTGGGGGGCCGCAGGCAGCTGCTGCCGCCGCCACAGGCTAGTTCGCGCCACCAGGAGCAAGTCACACAGGAGCAGCTGCATGGCCTGGGGGGAGGGGGGGGGGGCAGGGCAGGGCAGGGGTCACGGGGGGGCTCCGGCCGCGGGAGGGAACGGCTGGGGGCCCGCGGTGCCAGGGGCCGGCTCCGGGCTGCACTGCGGAGGCACTGCACCCGCGTCACTCACGTGCAATGCAACAGCAATGCACCGCGGGGCCGCCCGCCTCTCCAGGCCCCCACGCCTGCCGCCTGCCGTGGGCGCGGCCTCCCAGGAGGGCTCCGCCAGCCCCCTCACCCCGCCTCTCCTCCTGGGGCTGGGGAGACTGGGGCCTTAGCGAGTGCGCCCCCCATCCGGTACTGCGGCGCAGGGGGGAAGGTCCAGGGACGGAAAGGGTGGTGACACCCCCCCAAGACCGGCCAGGCCCCCGGCAGCACCCCTCACCTTGTCGATGGAGCTGCCAGCTGGGGTGCTGGCCAGGCTGTCCTGCAGGTACCCACTGGCCTTCTCACAGATGGCCAGGCTGGCCGGGCCAGACTCTGCCTTCCCGCGGCCCAGCACGGCCCGGGCAGCCTTGAAGGAGTGCAGGGCCGCCCTGGGCAGGGGTCTCCTGTTGGGGCCAGGGCAGAGGACTGATGGTCAGACCGGGCGCAGACCCACACTGAGCTCCCCGCTGCCCCGCTTCTGGCTTCCTGCGACCCTGACCGCACAGAACCAAGGCCCGGGGTGGGGGGGTGCAGCACCGCGCTGGGGGGGCCCGGAGAACCTGGCGGATACTCACTCCGACTCCTGCAGGGCACGGGGCAAGTGCTCCACCAGCGGGTACAGCCGCTCAGCCGCCTCCTCATCACGCCGCAGCCAGTGGGTCACCACGGCCGTCAGGGAGGCCCACCACTTGGCCACGGGGTCTGTGCCTGCAGGGAGCACGGGGTGGGGAGGGGGGCTCCCTGAAGCTCAGCCACACTGCAGCTGAGGCGGAGCCAGGGGTCCCAGGGCGCGGGGCTGGGGGCTCACCGGCGGCGGTGGCCACGCTGGAGCTGATGGAGAAGCTGCAGGCGGGAGCCCCGGCGGCATCAGAACAGCTGTTGAGCAGCTGCAGGTACCCCAGGGCGTCCGAGAACTCCCTGTGGCAGAAGAGAGACCTCGCTGTCAGGACAGGCCCAGGCCCTCCTCCCGGTGCACCAGAGCCCAGCCTGACCTCCCAGCTCGCTTCCTGGCGAGCTGCTAGGGAGACAGACCCAGGGAGGAACTGAGATGCGCCCGAGGCCGCATGGCAGGTGGACAGGAGCCCGCTCTGGCCACCCATCCACGGCCCTGGACACAGCACTCCCAGACTTACTGTGGAGGGTGCTTGCCTGGGGGAGGGGGGCGCAGGGCCACTCACCTGTCCCCATCAGCCGATCCAGGGCTGGGACTGGGCTGAGCCACACAATTCAGTGCTCGCTCCAAGAGATGTTCGCGGAATAGCTGAGTCACCTGGGCCAAGGGGTCCACTGTGGGGAGGAGCGGGTGAGCGGGGTGGCAGGAAGGGCCCCACGCCTCCTCCCCACATTCACCTCTCCACACCAACGGCTCTCTCCTGGGCACACGGGTGGGATAGATAAATACCCCAGGCTGCCCTTGGATAGGATAACCTACCCCGGACAGTGTAATCTGCTTACTAACACACGTCTACCAGCTCTGTCTCTTCCATCTGATCTCCTTAGTCAACACTGGTCTCGCCTGGGATCACCTCCCAAATCAACCACCTGCCCCCAAATTCCTCTTTGTTTCTGAAGAGCCCCAACCGAGACAGACCCAGCTTCCTGCTCCTGCAGCCTCAGCAACAACAGACAGACCGGGGTGGGCAGGGACAAGCAGAGAGGCAGGGACATGCGGAAAGGCAGGGACATGCGGAGAGGCAGGGACAAGCAGAGAGGCAGGGACAAGCAGAGAGGCAGGGACATGCGGAGAGGCAGGGACAAGCGGAGATGCGGGACAGGAAGGGGAATGGGCCACAAAGGACGTCGGGCAGCAGGGGATGGGCACAGCGCTGAGAGTGCACCTGGGTTGCCGGCCAAACTGTACAGGCTTTCCCTCGGGGCGCTGCTCACGGCCCAGTCCCCATCCACGAAGAAACGGTGGCCCACCGGGTGGCACAGCCAGTGCATGGCAAGAGGCACCGAGCCGCTGTGTGCCAGGCAGGCCTGGCGGGCGCTACTCAGGAAGAAGCGCTGTGGGGGAGGGGAGCGGGGCTGTCACACTGGACCCAGACAGGGGCTCAAACCCAACCCTAGGTCTGAGACGGGCCTGGACTCCCCCCGCCCCCCGTAACCAGCTGCCTCCTCCTGTGAGCCCCGTGCCCAGGGAGCCACCGGAAAGAGCTGCAGAGACAAGCCCCCCAGCCCTGTCCCCATCGGCCCAGCACCCACTCACTGTCAGAAAATGCAAGGCCCGCGGGAGACTGGTCTTAACCCTCAGCGCGGCGGCCACATAGATCTCGGCCAGCATGGCCACGGACACGGCGTCCCCCGCACATTCCGCCAGGTTCAGGGCGCTCAGTGCCAGATTGGCAGCGGCAAGGTGCCCTCCCGTGTACTTCCCTGGAAAACGGGCAGGATGTGAGGCAGGGGGGCGGCGGGAGCCCCTCGGGCCCGGCCCCTCACCCCACATACCCATGGTGTGCAGCTGGTGCAGCTTGTGGTAGACGAACGCGGCATCCCGGGCGCTGGTGCGGGCGTCTGCCCGCAGGGCGCAGTCCCTCTGCAGGCCCCCTGCCCGGCCTGCCAGCCAGCGGCCCACCCAGAGACGCTGCAGCAGGTGGCGGATGAGGTTCCAGAGCAGGCTGCAGGCCAGGTCCAGGTGGGAGGTGGGCAGTGGGCGGCCCAGGGCCCGCAGGGCCAGCCACAGCTGCTGGGCAGCTTGGGCAAAGTCCCCCTGCGGATGAGGGTTTTCCAGGTGAGAAGAGGTGGATCAGAGCATGTGAGCGCACGATACCCCTCCTGCTCTGAAGGTCCTTCCACCTTGGGCCCCCGCCCATGACGCTGGTGTCCCCTTCCCGCCCCTCTGCCCACCCCCGGCAGTGCGAGTCTGAGGGGACGACAGGGCAGGGCAGGGCCCCCCAGCACCTTCCCAGGTGCCGCCCAGGTCCTGGCCCTGCCCCATCCCCCGAGCCCACCCCCGGGATCCGGCCCCTTACCCGGGCCAGGTCCAGGTCAGCCTGCTTGCGATGTCTCCAGAAGTGCACGGCGGGGCCCGAGTGGGGCCGCGTGACCGGCTCTCCGTAGACAAAAAGAAGCGCCAAGCAGGCCAGCACCAGCAGCCCGTTGGGCAGCCACACCAGTGGGGTCAGCAGCCACGGGGCCCAGCCAGGGCCGTCTGGGGGCAGACAGAGGGGCTGGGACCACAGCGCCCCGGAAATCCAGAGTCCCAGCTACACGCCCCAAGCTCCCCACCCCCGCCCCTCCGTCCCAAGGATACCCACGCTGGGGCCTGTCCTACCTCTGCCCTCGGTGCCCAGCACGCTGCGGCCAGGACGGTGGTAGGTGCTGCCGGCATCCGAGGGGCTGGGAAGGGCCCGGCTGCCCAGCAGGGAGGCCAAGGGGTTGCAGGAGAGGCAGAGGAAGACGAGCGTGCACAGGACCAGGCGGGAGCGGTCCAGCATGCCCCGGCTGCGGGGGGACAGCAGCTGCTCGGGCTTCACCTGGCAGGGGTGGGCAGGTCGGCGAGGGCAGAGCGGGAGTGGCCCCGGGGGGATGCGACAGGGAAGGAGGGATCGGCCCTCCACGCCGCCTTACTGTGGGACCCCACGTGGCTACAGGCCTCCGTTTCTCTATCAAATGGGAGGTGGGCTGTTAGGGGCCTCTTCCTGACCGAGTCCTGGGGCTCAGATATCGAAGGGAGATGGTCGGGGGTGGGGGCTGGGGAACAGGGCCGGGCCCAACCTGGCTGTCCTCAAAGACCGGGCTGTCGGGCTCCGAGTCACTGC
Source organism: Neomonachus schauinslandi (assembly GCF_002201575.2). Lineage (NCBI taxonomy): Eukaryota > Metazoa > Chordata > Mammalia > Carnivora > Phocidae > Neomonachus > Neomonachus schauinslandi. Next base: position 11,579,051 of record NC_058417.1, on the reverse strand, counting down.
CGCTGCCACCACTAGCCCTGCCTCCAAGGGACAAGGGGCTGCTCTGGGACGGCGAACCGGCGTCCGACGGGGGCGGGCTCAGTGTGTCCACCAGCTCAGGCTTCGTGCCCTCCATGGGCACGTCTGTGTTCCCTCCGCTGCCGCAGGCTGAGACCAGGTCCTTCAGAGACTCTGGAGGCCGGAAAGGAGCAGGGCCGGGGGTGAAGGCTAGATACCCCACCCACAATCAGCTTAGGGCCCCTTGAGAGGGGCGCACGGGAGTTGGTCTAGCTCTTGAGGGCCAAGTTGGGACCAGAGGAGGGGCTAAGGGCCCTTGTAGGGTTAGGGCTTAAGGGGCAGGTGCGGGAGCTGGGGGGTGGGGCAGTGCAGAGTCAGGGGCGGGGGCGGGGGGAGCGCCAGGACTCACTGCTTTTGTGGGCAGCAGTGCGGAGGCTCAGGTTCTCCTGCTTGAGCTTCTGGTTGCTCTGTTGTAGGAAGCGGATGTAATCGATGGCTTTTCGCAAGACGGCAGACTTATTCAGCTGCAGGGGGTGGGAGGGAGATGGCACAAGGGGCCGGTCAGGCCTGGCCAGTGGGCACCTAAGCAAAGGGCGGGGGCTGGGGGGCGCTACTTCACAGCACGGCTGCCTCAGGACCGTTGCACTTGCTGTTCTCTCTACGTGGAACGTTCTTCCCCTGGTAGAACCTATCTCCCAGGCTGGGCACGAGGATTCATACCCCAAAGGCATCCAACAGTGTCCAGCTACCTCCCTCCCCTCCTTCAGGTCTTTGCTGCTGTCATGTCACCTTGGTGAGGTGCTTCGGACGTGTAGCCTCTTCGTCCTTCTCCCTGTGTTGTCTTCCTCCATGGCACTTATCCCCAGCTGGCGACTCTAACACTTCCTTCTTTATCCTGTGTATTGTCATCCCCTGTCCCCCACTAGAACGTTCAGTCTCCAGACAGCAGGATGTTTGTCTGTCTGTTCCCTGTAGAGTCCCCAGGGCCCAGGCTCAGTCCCAAGCCTTCTGGGTCTTCCGGTCCCCTGCTTCCCCGGGGTCACCCCCAGAGTGTGCCTCTGAACGTCATTGCCCGCACCTTCGCCTCAGTGCCCACCACCAGGTCCTTGAGCTCGACGATTTTGTCGTTGATGGAGGAACGGTAGCGTTTTTCAATGGCGTTGTGGGCCGTGCGCTTTTCCCCGCGGCTCTGCGCCGAGCCCAGGGCCTTGCCACCAGCTGCCAGCCGGTTGATGGGCAGCTTCTCGGCGTCCACGACCAGCGGCACCGTCGCCAGGATGGTTCCTCCACTCACCAGGGTCTGAGGGGCCAGGCGCAGGTTACCGGCCGGGCTTGCCCGCGCGCAGAGCCCCGGCCTTCGGCCCCACGCCACCCACCTGCAAGGGCGCCGTCTGTACGGCTGCGCCAGGGGCCAGCGAGCCGATACCCGCCGCCTTCACGGTGGCTGCCATGTCTGTTTTCATGGTTGTCAGGAGCAGAGAGTCTGCCTTGATGAAGTGGGGCTGCAGCAGGACCTGGGGGTGGGGGAGGGCGGTCTCAGCCAAGAGAGGGGAGTCTGGACCGGGACCTGCCACCTCCCCGACACCTGGCCAGACCTCCTCACCGGGACCTGCTGGATCTGCGAGGTCACCGTGGTTGTTCCGGGCGCTGCTGTGGGGTTGGCCGTGGCCGTCAACAGCTGCTGGGGGGCCGCGCTCTGGACCTGGGTGTGCAAGGAGACGGGCGGGACCCCTGGCAGGGAAGCCAGTGGCAGGCCAGGCAGCGGCTGCGGGGTGCTCCCTGGAGGGGTCCCTGCAGAGATAAAGGCTGGGGCTGCAGGTACAGGCCACCCTCACCCACTTTCAACCCACCCCTCGGGGCCCTATCACCCTATGACCTGGGATGGGTCATTAGCCCTCACGGCTTTGGGTTCCAGGGTGGCCAACCCCTGCCGGGAGTTCTGATGCAGATATGCTAGCTTTCCAGCCACGCATTCGTCCCTGGAAGGGCAGCCCTGATGTCGCCACCGGGGCAGAGTGGGAGGCAGGGCTTCACCCGGCACCAACACCCAAGTCCTGTTAGGAACAGGGGCGCCCGGGGCAGTGCAGCAGAGGCCCCCCATGTCTAAAGCCTGCAAACTCCTCCACTGAGGCCACGGTAGACCCTCCTCTCTGTGCTCCTGTTGTCCCCTAGCCCCACACCCCCCTTACCTGTGGAGAAGCCTCCCGTGGGGCTGGGGTAGCCCAACACAGGGGCAGAGCTGAACTGTGGCGGGGCCGGGGCCAGGAAGCTCTGGGGCAGGAGGGACCCCGGCAGGGGCTGTGGGGTTGGGGCCCGCAGGATGGTCAGCGGCAGGGGTTCCTCCTTGATACCAGGCCCGGGGGAGAAGGCCGGCCCAGGGGGGTACATCTTCAGGGAGGTGGGCGCAGGCTGGGGAGGGGACAAGGGTGGAGGTGTCGCCTTGGGTCCCCCCAGGAAGCCTTCGAGTGAGGAGCTCATTGTGGCATGAGGTGGGGACAAGCTGCCCGGGGAGCTGGCATCAGGACTCGCAGGGTCTGTGCCCCCTGCCCCGCCGCTGCCACCGGCATAGGGTGGGTCAAACAGGCCCGGGAAGTCGCTGTCTTGGTTGTTGATGAGCTGCAGCATGTCTGGGGAACAGAGAAGAGGCTGGGTCAGTGACCGGAGGGCGGGGGCTGGCCCCTGTACAGGGCATCACACACTTCATGCCTCGGGTCCACACAGCTGTATGTGTGGGGCAAGATGCAGAAACAAAGCGACCCGCATGAGCCTGGGCTCCCAGACACACAGCCGTTTCTTGGGCACCTGTGACATCTGGAGCAATGCCTGGTACTTCTCACGTACCCAGCAGCCCGTACAACGGCTGGGCAAGGTCAGTGGCCCACACCTATGCTCAGGCAGAACTGGGGTTTGGGCCCCAAACGGCTGACTTCAGAGCTGCCAACCCCGACCCACTCCTCCGCGGCAGAGACCGAGGCTTGGGGCTGACCCAGCTGCCGGCCATGTGTGTGCCAACCAGTGTGTCCCTGCGTGTTCTGGGCACTAGCCCAGACCATGCCTGCAGCCAAGCAGCCTCGGGACCAGGCCATTCAGGGCTTCAGTTTCCCCTCTATAAAGGCAGTGCTGGCTGTCCTGACTCCCTCCTCCTCGTACAGACTGGGACACACTCCCTGCCACCGCTCCAGCCTCTCCCCCAGCTGGCGGGTCACCAGCTGCCTGGCTGTTGCCCTGGGGCCCTCTAACCCATAGGGACAGTCACCCACTGGGTTAAAGTGCTCTGCAAGATCCCCAGCCTGAGCTCCTGGCCCTGCCCACCTGCCCACCTGCCCACTGGACGTGTGGCCTGGGCCAACAGCCTCCTCTCACTGGGCCTCAGTTTCCTCATCTGCACAACAAAAAAGGATGAAGCCCTACGTGGCAGGGCTGCTCCGAGGCTTGGCGGGGCAGGAAGCTGGCGCCCAGCGGGCCTCACCGTTACCTGCCTCCTGCCAGGTGCCCGGGCAGGGCAGTTCCTGCAGGAGGGGACCTCCCTCTGGCCTCCAACAGCCCGAGATGGGGGTGCCAGACTCCGGCCCCCTGGGCCCTCCCCATGGGAAACACCTCGTGGGCAATCGGGGCTGGTGCAGGCCCTAAAGGCTTACAGTACTTTCCCTGGCAGGGCCCCCCATCCCTCATCCCCGCCCTCATGAGCCCCTCTGACAGATGGGGAAACTGAGGCCCTTAAAGAAAACCTGAGTGAATCCAGGACTGGGGTCCCGGATTTGGCTCCAGGGAGGGGAGACAACTGGCCTCCTCCCCGCTTCTTCCCTTGCTGCCCCAGAGGGGGGCGGAGGACGCGGGAAAGCCACCCTCTCACTCCAAACGCCGGGGTAGGGGTAACTACTGCGGGTGGGGGTGGCCCACCAACTCCAGTGGGCGCCGGGAGCCGGCACGCCGCCCCCTCGGGAACCCGCTCTTCCCGCTGGGGGGCTGGGAGTTCCACGGCCACTGCACACACACGCCCCCCTCTGAGGAAACCGGGGATGGTGACCCCGCAGCGGAGTGGAGGCTCCGTGATAAAGGGGTGGGGGGGATCCTCCAAAAAATACCTTCGAACGTGCAATCCATGGCTCCGCGGCCCGCGCCCGCCGCCCCTTCGGGGCGTCCCGGCCGGGGGCCTGCCGGTCTCCGCGCGGCGCCGACTTCACCTGTCAGGCCTCGGACGCGCTATAAAGCCCGCGGAGCGCCCCGCCCCCCGCCCCGCCCCGCCCTCCGGCCCCGCCCCCGCCCCGCCCCCCGGGGCCGCGGGCCGGGCATGGGGTGAGCGCGCGCGGCCAATCAGCGGCCGCGCCGCTGCCTCACTAGGGCCCCGCCTCTGCCCCCGCCCCACCCCCGACGGCGGCTCGGGCTCGGGTTTCACCCCGCGGCGCTGAATGGGGCCGGGGTTACTCGCGGGCGCGGGCCCTTAACCCACTCGGCGCCGACATCCGCCGGGGTTACTGGCGGTCACCGGTCCCCCTACGCCCCTAGCTCCAACCACCTCCGTCAGCACCTCGGAGAAGTGCGGCGGAGTGGTCGCGGGGCCGGGATGACCCCGGCAGGGATGACCCAACACCCTTTCCAAACGCTAGCACTCTGTGCGGGACCCCACCTTTAGGCCTCAGTTTACTTCTCTAGACAATGGGATAATCACATCTCCCTGGCCTTGAGAAAGGGAAAAGTGAAGGAGAAAATGGGTGCGGCGCTCAGTACCACGAAGCGCTGAATTAAGGCCAAGGGCTGCCTGGCAGTGGGGGCGGGGACCTCCCCTTCCTGGGGCAGCCCCAGCATGGGGCCACCCCCCACGACATGGATGCCTAATAATAGGTCACTGCCGGGAAACTGAGGCCCAGAGTGAGGAAGGAAGACCCTTACTCCAAAGTACACATACACATAATACTTGAACCTGATTCCTCTGTCTCTGCACAGATGTCCTTTTGCAGAGAGACCTGGGTCTGGGATGCAGGGAAGGGGGTCAGCAAAGTCTGCCCTGGCTCCCAGGTCAAGTCTGACTCACTTGTTCACTGTAGGGTCCGGGGAGGCCAAGAGACAACCCAATCCCTGGGACACAAGGTGAGGAAGGCAGCGGTGTGACAGGGTGACAGGCTCTGGGGTCTTTTGAGGAGGTACCTAGGACTGCCTCCCCTTCTGAGGAAGGTCAAATTTCAACACACATACAGATGAACAAAGCATGGCCAGCTGCCCAGGTTGTCAGCTTGAGCTTTTGTGGCCAAACAGACCACCAGCAAGTCCTACCCCAGCCTTCAACCTGCCCCTCCTCTGGCTCCCAGTCTCCTGTGACCTGGGTGGGGGGCTGAATCCTGGGCAGGCAGGCATGGCAACTGAGCAGCGTGGGCCAGGAGGGACTCCAGCCCCAATCTCTCTCCCTCTCCACCAGCCTAAACAAGGAAACACAGCCTCATCTCCCTCACACACATCCAGTTCCCAATCTTTCTAGAACTTTCCACGGCTTTGTAGGCGATGCCAAGGATAAAGAACTTCTCCTCTGGCACCTCCATCTCCCTCTCTCCTCAGCCTGTGCTCACACTCTCCCTCATCCCCCCAAAAACAAAACAATGCATTGCTGTTGGAAAGGCTCTGACCTCACCCGAGTAACTGAAGACAAGTTAGACACCGAGGCCTGAATTCCAGGCCCGAGTTTCAAAAGCAGACCCTGGTGGCTCTGTTCTTCCTTACCGTGTTCCCCAGTTGTGGAGCCCTGAATGTGGCAGGACAGACAAGCAGGGACTGGCCTGAGACTTCTCAGACCAGGGCCAGAGGCAGCCCTGAGGGTGTCAAGCCCGCCCCCCACCCCCTTCCTGTCTCATCCTTGTCTTCCCTTCACCACATTTTCTCGCCTTGGTTTTCCATTCATCACATCTTTGGGCTCTGCCCCCATTCCATCCTGAGGAGGGAGGAGGGAGAATGGCCACTCAATGTCCCCCTGAGGGTAGCAGGAGTCTGGAAAGGCTTCTGAGAGGGGAGCTGGCCAAGCGGCAGAGGACACAGTCTAAGCTAAGATGCAGCGAGAAAGAGGGTCTGGGTGCCATGAGGCACCTGGTGGCATAGGAGGGGCCAGCCTTTCCGTAACCCCCCATCTCACTCTCTTCTGGAGCTGAATCTTCCTGCAGAAGCTGGGTGTCAGAGCTAAGACTGGGGTTAGAAATTCGAGATCAAAACCCACAGTGCACCTTTTCCCCCATACAGCCCAGGGGCCGACCTTCCCTCTGCGCCTCATTTGCCGTGTAATCCCAGGCAGATCACTCCCCTTCTCTGAGCCTCCACCCCTGGTCTCCAGAGGTAACAGCAGTGAGGTTCTAGAAGGGCAAGTGTGTCTACTACAGCATTATTTACGACGGCCAAATTATGGAAGCAGCCTAGGTTGTCCATCAACGATGAACAGATGAAAATGGGGTGTGTTGGGGCGCCTGGGTGGCTCAGTCGTTAAGCGTCTGCCTTCACCTCAGGTCATGATCCCAGCGTCCTGGGATCGAGCCCCACCTCGGACTCCCTGCCCAGCAGGAAGCCTGCTTCTCCTTCTCCCACTCCCCCTGCTTGTGTTCCCTCTCTCGCTGTGTCTCTCTCTGTCAAATAAATAAATAAAATCTTTTAAAAAAAGAAAAAAGAAAATGGGGTGTGTATACACACACACACACACACACACACACACACACACACACGCAATGGAATATTACTAAGCCATCAAAAAGTGAAGTCTTACCATTTGTAACAACATGGGTGGATCTAGACAGTATAATGCTAAGTGAAATAAGTCAGAGAAAGGCAAATGCCATATGATCTCACTCATATGTGGAATTAAAAAAAACAAAGAAAGAAAGAAAAAAGAGACAAACCAAAAAAACAGACTCTTAACTCTAGAGAATCAACGGATGGTGACCAGAGGGGAGGCGGGTGGGGGATGGGTGAAGTAGGTGACAGGGATTAAGAGCCGAGGGCTCTTATGAGCATGATGAGCACTGAGTAATGCAGAGAATTTTTTTTTAAGACTTTATTTATTTATTTTGACACAGAGAGAGAGACGAGAGGGAACACAAGCAGGGGGAGTGGGAGAGGGAGAAGCAGGCCTCCCGCTGAGCAGGGAGCCCGACGTGGGGCTCGATCCCAGGACCCCGGGATCATGACCTGAGCCGAAGGCAGACACTTAACGACTGAGCCACCCAGGTGCCCCTGTAATGTAGAGAATTGCTGAATCACTATGTTATACACCCGAAACTCATATAACACTGCATATGAACTAAAAAAAACTGAAAATAAAAAAATAATAAAAGAGCAAGTATATGGGGGCACCTGGGTGGCTCAGTAGCTTAAGCATCCAACTCTTGATTTCGGCTCCGGTCATGACCTCAGGGTCGTGAGATCTAGCCCAGCATCAGGCTCTGCGCTGGATGTGGAGCGTGCTTAAGATACTCTCTCTCCCTCTGCCCTCTGCCCCTGCCCCCGCCCCCCTGCTCGCACGCATGCTCTCAAAAAAAAAAAAAAAAAGCAAGTGTATGAAGCACCCAGCATTCAGCAAGATTGCTATAAAGGTTAGTCCCTCTGTAGCAAATGGAATGGTCTAGAACTATTAAGTCAGGTAGTGAGTTGGGCTCCTGGGTGGCTCAGTTGGTTAAGCAACTGCCTTCTGCTCAGGTCATGATCCTGGAGTCCCAGGATGGAGTCCCGCATCGGGCTCCTTGCTCAGCGGGGGGTCTGCTTCTCCCTTTGACCCTCCCCGCTCTCATGCTCTCTCTCTCTCAAATAAATAAATAAAATCTTAAAAAAAAGAAGGTCAGGTAGTGAGTTGCCCAATACTTGCAATGATCAAGCTGGAACTGGGGATTGCTTTATGGAGAGTAAATCGGGCTGGGACTGGGGTGGGGCAAGAGAGGTACCCACTCCCAGCCCTGGGAGCCAGGACAGTGGGCCCCAAAAGACTGGCCATGTCTCCCAACTCATGGATCATTCTCCAGAGAGCTGAGCGCTGGGCTTCCAGCATAGAGAGAGACTCAGAAGGCCCATAGGGGCTCCTGCCTGCCCTCCTTGAATACGGGGAATAGGAGGCATAGACTCTGGGCCTCACTGGGCCCACCTCACACCCCCTCCAATCTTTCATCTTCCCCACCTCCTCCCCAAGCCTGGATTCCTCCTTTTTCCTCTCCTTTCCATCCCTGCCCTGATCCTATCAGGGCCCAACAGGAAACCTGAGCACCCCGCTCCCTCCCTGGCTCTACCTTCAAACCTCCTTTGGAAGGCAGATGTGGGGTAGCCTTTTATTCTCTGGCCTGTTTATTCTGTGAGGCCATGATGGAAATCTTGGGAGGACCCAACGCCACGAACTGGCAGGAGCCCCGCTCTGATCATCACAGGAGCCTCTAGCCCATCCAACCTGTATGAGGCCTTGAACCCCAAACAAGCTCTGCTTGCATGCCTCTCGGGATAGGGAGCTCACCACCTCCTTCACATGGCCTGGTCCATGACGCCCAGATTTGTTTTTCTGACAATATCTACGCCTTTTCTCTTTTCTTCTTCTTCTTCTTCTTTTTTTTTTTTTTAAGATTTATCTATTTGAGAGAGAGAGAGAAAGCGTGAGGGGGAGGGGCAGAGGGAGACAGCGTCCTAAGCAGACTCTGCACGGAGCACAGTGCTGGACGCAGGGCTCCATCTCACGACCCTGAGATCATGACCTGAGCTGAAATCAAGAGTCAGGTGTTTAACCAACTGGACCATCCAGGCTCCCCTCTACTGCCTTTTCTTAAGTGTCCACTGTGTGTCCGGCCTGTGCCAGGCACTGGGGTACAGGGACACAGCACAAAGACCTTCCCTCCTGGAGCTTATGTTCTAGTGACTGACGGTCTGCACATACATGGAGGAAGGTGGGTGCACATGGTGATGGGCACCACGAAGAAACTGAGGCAGTAGAAAGAGAGTGTGAGGGGCCACTACAGATGAGATGATCAGCAAGTGTCTCTGAGGAGGCAACATCTGAGTGGAGGCCTGAATGAAACGAGGGAGTGGGCCAGGAGGGAGGAAGAATGCCCGGGGCAGAAGGAACAGCAAGTGCAAAGGCCCTGAGGTAGGAGCGAGCTTGGTGTGAGGATGATGAGACAGCAAGGAGCCCAGTGTGGTCGGAGCAGAAGGAGTGAAGGGGGGATAGAGGTCACGGAGGCAGCCAAGGAGCTGGGAATCCAACACAAGTTTGTCTTTCGTCTGAGCCAAGGACACCAATACTCCAGGAAATGGGCAGGAAAGGGGGTTTGCACACTGTCCGGTGCAATGCAAATCACAAAGGGTCACATGAGTGTGAAGAAGAGTGAAGGGTATAAAGCAGCACTGGCGCAGGAGAGGGCACGGGACGGGGCTTATGGGACCCCCAGAGCGTTCCACCCCTGCCCGCTTCATGACGGGCACAGGGCAGGGGTGGGGCGCTCCCTCGGCATCCCAGGGAGCCAGGGCTACACCCTGCCTGCCATTCATCCCTGCTGCTCCTACCAGTGCCTCCGCGATCCTCCTGAGGACTCAGGTCAGCAGGGTTGCATGTCCTCAGCTAGTCATGTATGCAACAGGGACAGACAGCCCTTTGTGCACCCAGGGCTGCTGGGGGTGCGAGCGTGTGCCGGCTTTTCCCGGAATGGGATGGGCCCACGGCAGGAGCCCCGGGTGTACCTGGGCATGGGCCCTCTAGATGGACAAGGAAACTAAGGCTCAGAGAGAGGCCATGTGTGTCCAGGGGCCCACCACTGCCAAGTAGAGAATCTGGGACTCAAACCCGGGTCCAGCAACCCCCGAGCCCACACTCATCAGCTCCAGCCTGGCTCTGCCCCAACCGGCTGGTGGCACTGGTCTCAGCTCAGGAGGTGTGTGCGGAGTGCAGGATCGGGAGAGGAGGCAGCACGAAGCTCAGTAAGGCTCAGCTCGGGCACTGCCCCTTCCTGGGGACCTTCCCGGCCGCCGTTAGCAGCCGGGCCTTGGAGGGGAGCCCCTCAAGGCAGGGCCGGAGCCTGAACCAGCGTGTGACCCCAGCATCGCTCAGCACAAGGAAGAGCCCAGAGGGGACCAGAGCCAGCCGGCCACCACCCCACTGCTGGTCTCCAGCCACGGGCTCTCCCCCAGGCTGTTCCCTCTGCCAGGAATGTCCTTCCCACTATCCTTTGTCTACCTAGCAAACTCATGTTCCTCTTTCAAAACTCGCTCTGATGTTACCTTCTCAGATTCTTCCCTCATCTGTGTCATCCCACACACTTAAGTCCCATTTACCCGGACCAAATGACCCTGGACATGACCTGTAAGAGGGCCATTAAACAAGATGCTGGTCAGCACCAACTCAGACATCTTGTCCTAGGTGTGGGCTCGGGGCACATACTTATTCTGGAAGCTGAAAACCAACCCAAAGGCCTGAGACAGTGGCAATCTGGGAGCAGTGCCCTACTGCTGAGCAACTGTTTCCAGTCTAAATAGCAGTGCTGCACAATTCTTTATATAAATTATATCTATTTCCCCCTTTGGGGTTGTTTCCCTGCAGCCTGCTTTAAACCTGAAATGGATGTATGTGTTCAAAGGGAACATGCTGTTTTAGAGCTGCTGGGCTGCTCTCTGGAAAACAGAAACCCCTTTACAACCTCCCCTGCACTGTGTCCCATTTCCTCATTGCATCACCAGCACTGGGTTTTATCATTTTTGTTTACTTTTGGTTGCTTTGCTTAGCCCCGAGAGCTGTGTGACTGGAAGCTCGAAGGTGCTTTAATTTGTATTTCCAAGGCTGCCTGCGTTGAGGTGTTTTGTGCAGCCCAACTATCAACGATGACCAGAGGCTCAGAACCACCTGCTGTGCTCTGGCCCTCCTCCACCAGCTAGATTCTTCTGCCTGGGAAGCCTTCCCACGGCTTCTCACAGATCTCCAGCTCCTTCACCCCGCCTCAGCTACCACCAGGCCTGAGCCACACAGGCTGGGCAGCTGGGGGGCTATGGTGAGTGAGGTGTTTCAAGGCCTCTGTTCCTCATCTGTGCATTGGGTGAGGAGGTGACAAAGGCATTTCGAAGTTTCCTTCCAGCTCTACTCTCTTTGTCTTTTTTTTTTTTTTAAGATTTATTTATTCATTTATTTGCCAGAGAGACAGACAGAGAAGACGAATGCACAAGCAGGGGGATCGTCAGGCAGAGGCAGAGGGAGAAGCAGACTCCCCGCTGAGCAGGGAGCCCGATGCGGGGCTCGACCCCAGGACCCTGGGATCATGACCTGACCCAAAGGCAGACGCTTAACTGACTGAGCCACCCAGGCACCCATTTATTTATTTTTTATTTAAATTCAATTAATTAACAATATTATCCTTTTTTTGAAAGAAAGATTTTATTTATTTATTTGAGAGAGAGAGCTTGAGTGGGGGGAGGGGCAGCGGGAGAGGGAGAAGCGGACTCCCTGCTGAGCAGGGCGCCTGACACCGGACTCAACCCCAGGACCCTGCGATCATGACCTGAGCCGAAGGCAGATGCCTAAACCAACTGAGCCACCCAGGCATCCCATACACTATCTTTAATGGTAGCTAAGGACAGGGTGCTTGCTCCCCTAGGGGTCAGGCAGGGGGAGAGGTGAGGGGCTCCCCACTAACCTTGACCAGCTGCACCTTGTCCCCCAAGCAGAGACCCAGAATCAAATGGTGGTTGCTGAGAAATTGGAAACCATAGCCCATAGAAACTTCCAACATAGGCTCCTTGGATAATCTGCTAACATTTGTTAAGCTAAATATATTAGGTGCCAGGTCCTAGGTAAGTGCTCTAAATGATGAAAATTGGTTGAGGGCCTACTATGTGCTACTTAAGCCCTTGACCTAAATGAGCTCATCTGATGCCCAAAACTCCAAGAAGATGGTTCTATTATTATTCCTAGTACACTGATGAGAACCTGAGGCCACTTGGTTGAATCTGAAGACCCCTGGGCTCCAATGGGAACCCCAAAGCCCCAGGAGGGGTAGGCCTTGCATGTGACTGGGAGGGACAGGCTTGCTGGGAGATAGCTGGAGGGTCAGCTGGGGGAAGGGGGTGGGTTTGGGCAGGGTTCCAGGTCAGGGTGGGCTTTTCCAGGCCACCAACTCTTCCAGGTGGGATGGACTCCCAATCCCTGCTCCACCTCCCACCAAGTCCCAAACCCAGCAGGGGAACCACACATCTGGATCCAGCCTCAAACACCCCCCTTCCCGGGAGCCCCAAACCCGTTTCTAAGGCTCTCCCTCCTCCCCTCCGTGGAGCCGCATGGGACAGAGGTCTCACACGTATGCCACCCCTGTCGGGTCTTGGGATCAAAGGGCACACTCACAGGTCCTGTGGTTGGCAGAAGACAAAGCCAGAGATACTTCCTTCTGGCCTGTGCTGCCATTCCCACTGGAGCTGCACCTGCTGGTGGGGCCAAGTCCAGATCCCAGGCCTCTGCCTGGCGGTGACCCCTGCCTGGGGCTGACCAGGTCACTCAGGATGTTTGTGTCCAGTGAGGTGACCATCGGGCAGGAGGTAACTCCTAGACAACTCAACCCACTGCCAGCATGCTTTTCTCCATCCCCCAAAGAGACGGGTTCCACAAACCCTGCAGGTCTGGAATGCAGTGCTGAGACAAGGGAACAGCATCCTGGGGGCATTGGGGAGCCATGGTTGTTTGAGAACTCTGGAGTTATATGCCCGGAGCTGGGAGCTGAGAGGTAAGCAGTCCTGAGCTGTGTTTTCTCTTTTTGTTTGTTTTAATTTTTTTATTTTTGAGAGGCAGAGAGGCAGCGCGCATGCGTGCGGGAGTGGGGGTGGGGAGTGCAAGCAGAGGCCGAGGGAAAGGGAGAGAGAGAAAATCTTAAGCAGGCTCCACGGTGGGCCCCAAAGCAGGGCTCGATCTCACGACCCTGAGATCATGACCTGAGCCAGAACCAAGAGTCGGATGCTTAACCGACTGAGCCACCCAGGCATCCCTCGAGCTGTGTTTTTTGTTTTTTTTTTAAAGATTTTATTTATTTATTTGACAGAGAGAGAGCACAAGTAGGCAGAGTGGTAGACAGAGGGAGAAGGAGAAGCAGGCTCCCTGCTCAGCAGGGAGCCCGATGCGGGGCTTGATCCCAGGACCCTGGGATCATGACCTGAGCCGAAGGCAGACGCTTAACGACTGAGCCACCCAGGCGCCCCTCGAGCTGTGTTTTCTAAGAAGGGCCCAAGCTTGGTGGGACCGGGGAAAGGACCGGGCATGAGATACCACGGGGAGAGGCGTGGGGTGGGGGACTGGACTGGACCCAGAAAACAGCCTAGGAGCAGGCCCTCCTGTGGTTTGTCCAGGCACCTTGGGAGGGACCGCAGGGCCAGGGAGGAGTGAGGTCCAGGAAGGCTTCCCTGGCTTGAAGGACTCCCGGGGTAGGACAAAGAGGGAAGGTGGAGGCATCCAGGCAGAGGACAGACGAACTGTACCCCCAAAAGCTTCAGACAAACCAGAGCCCCCAGGACAACTCCTCGGTCGGGCGCAGCACCCCCCGGTAGGCAGGGAGGCCCCAGCTGGAATGCCAAGTCTACTTGCCCCTTCTGCACTTAAAAGCATGTGCAAGATCTGATCAATGAATCAGCAAAGAGGTGAAGCCTGCCCCGGGCTTACCAATAATCCCAAACATGGCACAGGACTGCTCTCCCATCCCCATCGCCCACAGCCGCCAGGGACCCCAAAGCACAGAGCGACTACGGGAGGCCCCGGGGGTGGGGAGACGATGCTCACCAGAGGTTACGGTGCACCGTAGCCCGGTCAATGCCTTCACCCACAGAGCTAAGGGCTCACGCAGGCAGCTCTACCCCAAAACCCGTTCACGTGACAGAGGGCTTGGCAAAAGCAGGCAGCAGGGCTGGGTGGGGCTCAAGGCCCTTGGCCAGCTCCCTGCTGACGGTCCTCAGTCTCCTGACTCAAAGGCCGAGCTCCAGGCTGGGAGGGGGAGGTGGCCGCTTGGCCTCTGATCCCTCTCTGACCTACTCTCAGGCCCCCAGCGGAGCCCCACGTGGAACAGCCTCCTGGGTTCCCTGTTCTTTTTTTGTTTTGTTTTTTTAAGATTTATTTATTTGAGAGAGAGAGCTCCAGTGGGGGGGACGGGCAGAGGGAAAGAGAGAGAAGCAGATTGGGGCTCCATCTCACGACCCTGAGATCACAACCTGAGCCGAAATCAAGAGTCAATGGTCAGGGGTGCCTGGGTGACTCAGTTGGTTAAGCGGCTGCCTTCGGCTCAGGTCATGATCCTGGAGTCCCAGGATTGAGTCCTGCATCGGGCTCCCTGCTCAGCAGGGCATCTGCTTCTCCCTCTGACCCTCCCGCCTCTAGTGCTCTCTCTCTCTCAAGTAAATAAATAAAATCTTAAAAAAAAAAAAAAAGTCAATGCTCAACTGACTGAGCCACTCAGGTACCACTGGTACCCAGGGCTCCCCATTCCATTGCTTCCTGTCCCTACCCCCACTCTTAGGAGCTCAGCAGTTAAGAGCATGGGCTCCAGAGGCCACAGCCTGAGTTTGAATCCTGACCCTGCCATGTTCTAGCTGTGTGACCTCAGGCAAGTCACTTAACCTCTCTGTGCGCCTCAAGGCACTCATCCGTAAGATGAAGATCTTAAGTCTACCCACTTAGGGTTGTCAGGAGGGCTCACTGGTCAGCTAGGAACCTGAGCTCAATTAGTGTTCCCTGTTTGTGTTGTGATCCTCTACCCCAGCTGCCAGGGGGAGCTTTCGACATACAACCCAAGCATAGCACTACCCTGCTCCCATCCCCCCAAAACTCCCCACTGCCTCCAGGACCCAGGCCCTCTACCCTTCCGGGCGCTCGAGGCCTACTTGGCCCACCTCTCAACCCTCTTTCCTCTCAGGGGACCTGGAGACCTTCGGGGCCTGCCCTTCCCACCCCCCACGTCACTCTCTCTAGACCTTGAATCTGCCTCGTTCCAAGGGCAGGGTAAGAGCCTCAAAAGTAGGCCTGGCCTCTGAGCGTCAAATTCCCCTCCCAGAGCCTCCGCCTATGGAACTAGAGAAGGATCCATCCAAGCAAAGATTGGCCTGGGGGTCCACTGCAGTACAGTTAATGAGAACAAAACAACGTGGATGTCCATCAGTGGGGGACTCGGTGGATAAACCAGGGAACTTGATTGTTGTCTGGCTGTTGACACGGAACAAAGCAGGTTACAATCTGCTGTGAGCCAATGGACCCTATTCTAATTTATAAAAGTATAGATTAGCAATTGCCTGGGGCTGGGTGTGGACCAGGGAGCAGTTGTAAGTTGGCAAGAGGGATCTTTAAGGTGGTGATGAAAATGTTCTAGAATCAACTGGTGATGGCCACACAACTTGGTCAGTGTAACAACTTATTGTACACTTGAAATGGGTAAATCTTATGGCAGGTAAATTATACCTCAATGGTGTTGTTTTTAAAAAGCAGATCACGAATATACAGCCATTGCAAGAAAAAAAAAAAAAACAGACACACACACGAAAACAATCCCCCACATAATTAACAGAGCTTATCTCTGCATGACCGGTTTAAGGAAGATTTTATTTTCTTCTTTTTGCTCACCTGCACCTTCTAATTTTTCTACAACGCAAAGAGATTTGTTGTGTAATTGGGGGGAAAACAGAAAGTTTGGATAAAAACCGAGAAATCTCCTGCTGTGGTGGGCAAACTTTATGCCCACCCCAGGAAGAGGCTCCAGTCGTCCCCCTTCTCTCCCAGATTAGAGCGGGAGCCTAATTGCCCCCACCTCCCAACAGCTGCAGGGGCCCGGTCTTTGGGCCTCGGGACATAATGCTTCTGTAAATGAGTCAGTGAGAAAGGTCTATGCCAGAGCCGTGGCCCTGATACAGCAGCCCTCAGTCCACTGTCCCAATTCCCCTAGGAAGGGAAGCATTTGTATCCCGAGTGGGAAACTGAGGCTCAGGTTGAGAGAGCTTGGGCAGGATGGCAAAGTGAGTGACTAGTGTCCAGATTCAAGTCCTGACCCCAAAGCCCAGGTCCTCACCACCTGGTCACCGAGCCTTTCAGGCTGCACTACTGGGCCCAGGGCTTGTGGAACTGTGAGTGGAGTCAGGCTCGGATCTCCCCAGGGTCTGGGCTTTGGGGTCCCTCACTCCAGCGCATAGTGATGGAGAAGGCTGCTTTGGAAAAGCCCCACAACCAGGGTCTCTCCTCCCGGGCCCTCCCCTTGCCTGGCCCATGGGGAAGGTGAGCTGATAAGGCCCCAGGCTAGCAGCCCCCTGGGCTAACACGCAAGGCTGCAGTAGGGAAGGAGCGAGTGGCTTAGATGTGTCTGTTTTGCCAACCCCAGGTGGCCACAGGCTCCATGGACACGTCTGTCCAGGTGGTGGGAGGTTTAAGTCCTGTGCTCTTGGCCTCGGGTTCCCCGTCGACCAAGTGCCACTTAGCCAGTGTTGCCGAAACTGCAGAGCAACCGTGGAGGGCCGTGGAGGGCCGTTTGCTGGGGGCTGTGGTTTGCCCTGTCTACACAATGGGGTACCTGCCGTCCCCAAACCCCTCCTCCGTCTAGCAAACAAGATGCTTTCAAAGATGTGTGTAAACCCGCGCCGCGGCTGCCTGGGCAAACATCCCTCCCCGTCGGTCCCGGGGCTGACCCTCAAGTCTCAGCCCAAAAGTCGGCTCAAAGAGGTCTCACCCCACCCCTGCTCCACCCCAACGCGCAACTAAACATCCGTTTGCGGGTTTTCTGGAGGATTTCCGTGCTCCTGAGAAAAGGGGGAGCCCAGGTCGGTCTGTGAAGCGCCCGTGCCGAGAACGCGGCTCGGTATGGAGTAGCTGCTCAATAAAGGTGTGCCCAAGCGATGCCCATCTAGGACTCGGAGAACCGGACGGGGGCGGGAGGGAAAGAGAGAGGGAGGAGGGACCAGAGGAAGCGCCGCGCGCACGCGCAGGAGCTCCGCGCCGAGCTGAACTCTCGGGCCGGAGGGAATGACCGTGAGTAACCCCGCGCTGACGTCAGGGCTGGGGCAGGGGCGGGGCCTCGGCGACGCCCAGGTCTCCAGGCTTGCGGCGGCCGCCACTGGGTTAAGAACTCACTGGCCGCGCCGCGCGGGGCCCCGGACGCCCAGAGGCGCACGTGCCCGGCCGGGAGCCTCCAGGGTACCCGGCGAGGCGCGGCCCGAGACGCCAGGGCGGGTGCAGGGAGGCTCGGCGCGGTCTGGACAACGGGGCCCACAGCGCACTGCCCAGAGGCGCGGGGAAGTCCCCGCGCACACAGCACGGAGCCGGTGCCCGCGCCCCGCGCCCCGCGCCCCGAGCCGGCCCGGGAGACAAAGGCGGGATGCCGCCGGCGAGCCATGCTCGCGCGGAGCCCGGCCGGCCCTTGACGTACCTTCGATGTCGGTCAGCAGGGCCGCGTCCAGCTCGCACGGCTCGGCCAGCGCCTGCTCCAAGGCCGCTTCGCTGAAGGGCGGCTCGTCCATGGCGCAGTCGCCTCCTCCGGGCGGCCCGCCGGGCCCGCCGCCGCGTACGGACCTTCGCAGGGAGCGCCGCGTCCGCCGGCCCCGGCCCGCTGTCGCCGCTGCGCGCGTTCGCGTCCCGTCCTGGCCCCGGTGGCGGCCCGGCGCCCGCGAAAAGTTCCTCGGAAACTGGGTTCCCCCGCTGTGGCTCTGCAGGGAGGGCGGGGCGGGGCGGGGGCGGGGCCCTATCGGGAGGCCCCGCCCTCCCGGGTAGACGGGGCCCCACCCCACCTGGAGAGAGCTGGGACCGGCTGCAGGGTCTAACTCGCCAGCCTACCCCCAACCGGCCCCTCCATCAGTGTGCCCTCCACTCATTCATTTTATCCAGCCTCTGGCACAGCAGCGTCTGGCCCACTGCTGCGGGAGCGCTCGGGCAGGCCATGAGCCTTCCCTGGGCCTCAGTTTCTCCCAACACCAAGCAAGGGGGCTGGGGGGAAGCTCCAGGACAGGGCCTGTCCCAGAGGTCTCTGGACTTGGGGCTGGAGGGGGGTGGAGTCTGGACAAACCTCACTTCCTAGATTTGGCTCTTTAGAACGAGACAGATCTGTCCAAGCGATAGCTCTGTGCTGTCGGGCCAACTCTGTCCTCAATTTCATCAGCTGTAAGTGGAGCTTGGTGATGCTTCTCCACAGGCTGGTTGGGATGTTAGTGATTGGGGGGGGGGGGGGCGCTGGGCCTGTGAGATCAGCCTGCTTCCCTCCCCCCCAGTTTCCTTAGATCAGATTGGTCTCCCGATAAGGGGGTAGCCCAAAGGGAGCCTGGAAGAGACTTGAATTTCCCTTCCCAATTTAATCTGGTTTCTTCCCAGATCCAGTTGTGGTGACCGTAGAGGGGTTTGGCAGCCAGTGGACCCAGTCCTCCCCCGGAAGTAGGCTGGCCTCAGTACCCAGGAAGACAGGAAGACCCAGAGTTCTAATTGCCCAAGCACACAGCTGCTTAGGAACGACAGGGTTGGGCCCCAGGGCTATCTGACTTCAACCTTGGTGCTCACCCTTGGGAGCAGGCAGGATGGCGGACACAAGGAAGAGGTGGGCTGTGCTTTAGACTTGAGCCAGGTTGCCCTGGATCATGACAGGCTGGGTCTGGGTCAGAGGAGGCAGCTTGGCTGGGAAAATGGCTGGAGACTGAACCCTGGGCCCTGTGGACTGGGGACAGAGCTAGGTGGCAGGGATGGGGTCCCACCGAGGTGCATAGAGATAAACTAGAACATTTGAGTATCTTGAAACTGGAAAGGCAGTGAGCTTCCTGTCTCTGGAATTATGCAAGCAGACAAAGGTACCCTTGGTGGAGGGCAGCCAAGAAGACCCATCAGAGGTCTAGACCCCCAGTCTCTCCTAGCCCCTGGCCTCAGTGAGTCATGCCATCCCAAATACTGTCTCGTTCAGACTCCAGATACAGCCTGTCTGGCCATGCCTTCTGAGGGAGTAAAATTACTGGTGCACTTTCAAAGGGGGGGGCCTTGGCCAGGAGAGGACTTGGGAGGCCCAAGTTCCAAGGGCTCGGCCTGTATGTGCAGCTCTCTTTGTTCGCCTCCTGGAAGTGGCCGCTGTGGACAATTACCCAGAACAGGAGCCATGGGGGTCTCCAAACCACATCTCCCCCCACCACCCAAGTGGCCCTGCTCTGGGATCCACCCAGGATGAACTTCTCCTGGGGAGCACAGAGGGATCTGGCTTCTCCTCAGCCATCTTTCATCCTGTCCCCCTACCCCAGACCCTATTGCCCAAGCAGGAGCCAAGCACCCAGGAGGCCTTGGGAGTCTGGTGACTTCCCTGAAAATCCTAACAGCCCTTCTCAGGGCGAGGAGTGGGGAGAGGAGTGGGTGCTGAGTAGAGCCTCTAAAGACCACATTTTCCAGAGTCAGGAATCTGGTCTGGTTTTTCACCCGTTTGCTGTGTGACCTGGAACCACTTACTTCCCTTTTCTGAGTCTCAGCTACTAGATTGGAAAATGAGAATAACCCTTCCCGCAGTCACTGTGCAGAGGCAGGTAAGGTGTGTTGGAGTCAACATCACAGCAGACCTGCCCCACTGTTCTTTAAAAATGAGTTTACCACATATGTAAAGAGCATGGTTCAATAAATATGCATGTCATAACTGCAGGAGTGAAGGGAAAGAGGGTCAGGCAAGGTCAACAGGAGCCCTGCCGCCCAGACTAGAAATGCCAATTGAAACTGAAGCCCGGCCATGAGGCATAGTTGGGGTGGGGGGTGCTTTAAATCTTTGCAACCAAAGGGACAAAACTTCGCTTTGCAGCATCAGATTACCAGGGCAATTCTCAACGTGAGAGTGGGGAAAGACGGGATGGGGGCGACAGTTCTTCAGGGAAACCTTTTCTTGGTGGTTCCTCCCCCTAAAGAGCCTGAGACCCCTAAACAAGCCCCCCAGGCCCCTCTTGGTTGGGGTGATCCGAACTCACACAAGGAGTGTGTGCCAGGGCACTGAGGGGCACAAGCCATGGTGGGGGGCCCCTCTGCCCCGGTGTGCCTAGTAGGGGGCAGGGGTCCCAGCCTGGCCAACCGTGACGCTGGCAGGCCGTGTCTGCCCGGGGAAACAACCTTTGAGCGCTTACCAGAATTAACCCATGTATTCCTCCCAACAGTCCCAGGGGGACTGGGCTGCTATTCCCATTTGACAGATGAGGACACCGAGACCCGGGGAGGTAAAGCGACTTGCCCACGACCTCACAGCTGTTGCCCCTGATTTCGTCACGGTGCAGGCTCCTCACCCAGGGCCTGGCAGCGGCCGGAGACCCAGGGGAGTTGGGGCGCCGAGCCAGACAAGTCCCGCCCCCGCGGGCCGCGGCGCAGCCAATGGGCGCCCGGCCCCGAGTGGGGTGACGCGGCGTCAGCGCGAAACTCCCGGGAGCCGGGCCCTGGGTCACATGCGCCGCGCCCGTTCGACCCGGGGGGTGGGGCGGGACCGCGGTGCGGACTGGCAGGGTCTGGACCCCTGGGACCAGCTGGGCCGGCTCTTCTCGGCCAGGCCTCCAGGCCAGACACCTGGCTGGGACCGCCGCCAGGTGTGCGTCCGGACACGGGGGCGGGGCTGACGTGGGACGGCCCCGCCCCCTGCCCAGGGCCCCTGTGGGCCCTTGGCTCTCGGGACAGGAGGCGCGCCCAGCTCCCAGAGGCGGGACTCCGCTCAGCTCACCCAACTGTGAAATAGGGGCACGCATCTCCCCCCTTACCTCCCCAGACGTCTTAGGGACTGACCGGCATCTGTGGGTTCCGAGACATTTGGGGCGGGTGTCCAGCCCGGAGGCGGGCAGGGCCTCTTTCAAGGCTACTCGTCTTGGCGGAGCTCAGGGGTGGGTAGAGGGGCAGGCACTGGAGTTGCCAGGGCTGCTGGCACCGGGCAGGAAGGCTGGACTTGGCCACCCATACGGAGACCCCTCCCCACTCCAGGAGCCCCCCTGCAACCCCGCCTGCCCCCGATTATCCTTCATTTCTGCGGTAGCTAAGCTAGGACCTGCCCAGGTTATGGCCAAGGGGGCCAAACAGCACAGAGCCAGCCTGGAGCCTCAGCTTCCCCCCTTCTGGACCTAATGGAACCGGATGGCTGTTGACATGGATCATTCTGGTCCTTAGATGACCCTGTATTCTCATTCCAGGTTGGCCTCTGCTGTGTGCTGGGCAAATTGTTTCTAGCCCTCTCTGAGCTTCTTTGGGTCAGCTTTGCCACTCATGGTGGTCACCTCTGGGTTCATCAATGAGTCAATTCAATAGACACTCCACCAAAGATCTGCTGGTCACCAGTTCTGCTCCTCTGTGAGGGGTGAAGCTGACAGCAATGAAGAATGAGGGGGCACATCTGTCCCCTGGGTGTTAACCAGCTATCTGGGGTGAGGCCAGGTGTAGACTGAGGGGGTGGGTTGAATTGGCGGCAGGGAGAATGGGGACCTCAGACATCCCCTGACCTCTACATGCCAAATCCAACTCTACATGTGTTCTGATTTTGAATTAATTGTCAAATACAGAAGATTCCATCCGAAGGCTGGATCTGGCTTTTCTTGGAAAATGGGAGTATTGAGCAACACGGGGCTCAGCAACTGGAGTGTCCCTTTAGCCAGGGCTGTGGGCATCCCCACTGTCCCCATCAGTCCCTGGGTATCACACCTGGACCACCCCACTCGTAAATGAGTATAAGAAAAAGGCCCCTGCAGGTGTTGGGCTTACCACCCGTGATCCCACTTTATAGATCGAGGGAGTATACACCAGAGAGGAGCAGTGACTTGTTCAGACACCTGCAGGGGAGCCTGCCACCCCTGGTAGGGTGCTCTTAGAGTGGACATGGGGGTGGGGAGGAGATGGCACCAGGCAGAGGAGTCCACTCGGTTTCCAGAAACATCCCACTGACCCCCTAGTGCTGAGAGCAGAGATTTTGCTTCCTGGGATGCCGAGGGCCTGGGCTTGGAGGCCCTGGCCAGACTCCTCTGAGGGCAAGACCTGGCAGAGGCTCCTTGGAAATAAACTGGAATTTCTGGGTGACTCATGCCTATTCAAGTCCTTTTGTTCTGCCCACCTCTGGTCCCTGGGGACCCTAAAGAGACCTTTTTCTTGGAAAGGAGGTGGGCTGGAAAAAGACTCTCCTCAGGTGCTTCAGTGTGGGACTAGCGAGCAGGGGGACTGTGAACCATGATAAGACCCACAGTGTTCCCACATTGCCCCCTCCAGATCTCTGGAGAAGGCAGCTATAGCTGGAAAGCAGCTCCTCTCAGGCTCCAATGAGGGGAGGCAACCAAAGGTTGATGAGGGAGCACTGAAAGAGGAATCCAGAAGCTTGTCTCTGTCCAAGTCTCCACCCCTCAGTGTGCACTCCCATCTCTGGGCCTCTCCACTCACACAGTGGTAGCCATCTAATGCCTTCTAAAAAAATTTTTTTTAAAGATTTTATTTTTAAGTAATCTCGATACCCAACACGGGGCTCAAACTTACAACCCTGAAATCAAGAGTCACAAACTCCGCGTATTGAGCCAGCCAGGTGCCCTGCCTCCTCAGATTTCATCTTCCCTCTGCGAACAGTCTGGTTTTTCAGAGTGGGTTCTGGAACTTTGTTGGAACTACTGCGAGAGCAATACCCTCTCTCTGCTAGTGGAAAGTCAGCCTGGAGCTGCAGGCGGCCCTCAGTCAACCACATGGAAGAGCCAACCCAGAGGAAGCAGATTCCTAACCAAATCCCTAAGCATCTGGATCCAGCTATGCCTGAAGCTGAACTATCAGAACTTTTGTTGCATAAGCCAAGAAATTCCTCTTTCTGATTAAATCAAACATCTTTTTACCACAACTTAAGCTCCAGTATAGCATCTCTAAACAAGGAATTTGGGCCACAAACTACCTTTATCTTGGACAAAGAGATCTTGACACTATATAACTTTACTTCAGCGTTTCCCAAATGTCTCTCTCCACAAAACCCCTCCTTTTTAGGAACAGCTGTTAAGGTACTGGGGAAATGCATCTTGGCAAGTGGCTGCCAGGGATCTTGCGGTCCCTCCGAGGAGGCTTGTCTGTTAGGTCAGAGTTGCCTCACCACCCTCTCCCTCCCCTGTAGCTGGCCTGCCCATTGCAACTTCATGCAGGCAGTTACTCTGGGCCTTGGCTGCTCCCTCAGAGCCCCCACCCCACCCCGTAAGCTCTGGAAGAGGGCTCCAGTGCTTCCTGGCTGCAGAGTGTCCTTGATTCTGGGAACTGAACCAGGCTATGAGCTCTCTGAGGGGAGGACTCAAGCAGCCCCTCCCCTCCAGCACCAACCCGGCACAGCAGGCTCTCAGAAACATGTGCTGAAAGTGGACGGGGTGTCCTGGCAAGTCCACAGAGCTTATCTCAGGGCCAAGCCACTCTCTACAGGGCAGGAACAGAGCTCAGGCCTCTTTTGGCACCCACGGTGCCTTGAACAGGGCCAGGGGCGGAGAACGGGCTCAGGATCCATGCCTTCTATTCACCAGGACCGGAGACTGGGGGGTCTCCCACACTTCAGAGGCCCACTCCCACACTCCCCTTGCTGTGGGAGCCTCCATCTCATTCAGATTGGCCAGAAACAGGCAGAGCCTTCACAGATGTCCCTAGAGCCCACTGAGGCAACAGGCTCAAGGGAGCTGGGTGCTGCTGCATCACCTGGGCTGGTGATGGTCCCAATGTGGCCCCCAATCAGGGTCCCACCCTGCCTCCTATGAGGAGGCAGGGCAGCCCCCTCCTGAGTTATCTCCCCACAGGGCTGGTGTTCCAGGTGGGATAGGATGGCCTCCCCTGCTGCCCACCCCTCCATGGCCATGGCCTAGGAGGCCCAAGGTCTGGGTTGGAGCATTGGCCCCATTGCCAAGCCCTGGGCAAACTTAGTGAAGTGGGTCTTCCCAGCCCTATCTCTTCACCTGCACACAACAGGTTAGGTAGACGTCCCTGCAATTTTTCCCAGCTCACCTGGGGGCTTGAGGAGCCCACCATGCTTGAGGTCCATCCTCGAACCCCGGAACCTGTAAGGATTAAAGGGCTCCCAGCCTCCTCTGAGCCACTGAAGACATGGGCACCATGTGGCCCCCACAATGCGCCCCTCAAGGGCCCCTGCGCCTCTGGGCCTGCTGAGGCCTGCATCCCAGAGGACCGTGGCCTGGCAGCAACCCCAGGGTGGCCAGCTCGCAGGACAGGTGGAGAGGACAGAAACCTTTTAAATTTTTTTAAGTTTATCTCCACACCCAATATGGGGCTCGAACTCATGGCCCCAAATCAAGTCGCATGTTCCACAGACTGAGCCAGCCAGGCGCCCCCAGAAACCTTTTTAAAAGGGAGAGTGGGTTGGAGGGTGTGGGGAGATGGGGGGCAGCGATTACTGATGAAATGCTCTAAAATTGATTGTGGTTGATTGTTGCACAACTCTCGTGAAAAACTAAAAACTACCCAGGGGCACCTGGGTGGCTCAGTCGGTGAAGCACTGGACTCTTGATCTCAGCTCAGGTCTTGATCTCAGGGTCGTTGAGTTCAAGGCTCACACTGGGCTCCGTGCTGGGTGTGGAGCCTCCTTAAGAAAAGCAAAAAATAAAAATAAAAGCTACTTAAATCGTGTACCTTAAATGGGTGCATTTTACGCTATGTGAATCCTATCTCGAGAAGGCAGTTTCTAAGACAGGGGGTGGGGGGAGGGGGTTCTTCAAACAGCATGTCTCAAATTCAGTGCCCAGCACAAGCCGTACGGATAATTCGGAGGATGCCCAGCCAAGTTCGGGCAGCCCGGCTGAGGGGGGCTGAGGCAGTGGGGCCGAGTGCCTGGGACCCTGGAGGAGACATGGGAAGCAGCACAGGCCCTGGGAGAGCTCTCAGGCAGAGGCTGTGGCAGGTTTCCAGCTGCTACAACGAACACCCCGCAACCAGGCTGTGTGTGCCCCAGTATAGCGGAACTGGGACCAGCATGGGGATTTTCCTCTAGCCCAGACTCCCCTGGCCCAGCTCCCGCAGCCTGGGCATGCTTGGGGGGCGGGGGAGAGTGGGGCAAGCTGCCCAAACTGCTCCCTCTAGAGGCCCCCCCCAGGTGGCCCCCCTCTAAGCAGGGGGCCAGAATGGGCAGGCCCTTTGGACCGTCGCAGCCGACTCCACAGAGATCACAGAGTAACAGTTTGTTCGTTTCTTTATTGTGGAGTATTTTACATGCAAGAACCCAAACTAGAGAGACAATATCTGGAAGGAGAGCCAGTGGGTGGATGGACGCGCTCAGCCTTGAGGGCACCAACCCGCCCTCCAGACCCGGCTCTGCCCCCAGAAACGCACAACAGCAACAGAACGTCAGACTCCGGGGACAGCTGGACAACAGACGCGACACAGTTCTCTCCGCGGTAGCCCCCAACGATCCTGAGGCCCTCGCAAATTAAGTGCAAACTTTAGGAAATAAATCTCCACCCCCCGTTCCCCACATGAGAGGGTTGACAGCTGTCCCCGGGGACTGCTGGCTGCAGGGGAAGCTCAGCGTGGACCCCCCTGCACAGGGAGGGCGGGAGGTGGGCACCGGGAGAGGCGGGCACCGCAAGGGGCGTCTTCTGGATGCGCACACGCCCTGAGCCACGGAGGCCAAGCTGAGAACGCAGGACTCCGCATGGAGCTCTTCCCCAGCAAGCCCACAGCCCCCCTCAAACCGTCCAGAAGGCTGGGCTGGACTGAGTTAGAAACGGGTGTACGTGGAGGCAGAGTGGGGGTGGGCGGCAGGAAGGAAGACGAGGAGCAGGTGTGTGGGAGGCCGAGCCGCCGTCTGCCCCACGATGCTGGAGGAGTCCAGGTACCTGCTGCCCCCGGGGCCATCCAGAGCCCTTGCCACCACTCGCCCAGGTGGGGAACTTGAGTGACAGTGCAGGCCCCACACCTCCCCAGGCCCCCTTGCTCTGGACCCCTGGGTGAGCAGGGGAAGGGCAGTGAGCCAAGGCAGACAGCATGGTCGATCACACTGATGGGGCTGACAAAGACAGGAGGACAGACAACACACCAACAGTCACCCTTCCCTCTGGCCCACGCCAGCAACAAGCCCTGTCAGCTCAGAAAGCCCTTGTCCCGTGCGTGCTGATAAGCAGGTGGGTCACCTCTCGGCCTGGTCCCAGTCGGCCTGCTCGGTGCCTCAGGCTCCCGGACAGGGACCGCTTTGGGGCAGGCCGGTCAGAAGCCCACCAGTGCCCTGGGTCACTGCTGCCCACTGGCCCCAAAGGCAGGCAGAAAGCAATGGTTAGTTTTCTCATCTTAGCACACAATGAACACAGAAAAGTTCAACACATCCCCAAGAAAATATTTTGACAAAATAAATATTTTAACCTATAATCAGGTATAATTAGTGCTTATAAGGAATCCCAGCAATAATTTAGTGTAATTAAGTACATACCGTATCTGTGATTTCTAACACTTGTGCAGAGGCTGGTGGCTTGCGAGGGTCTCTCTCTCCTGGGGTGTAGGCACTGGCCAGCTTGCCTGCCACAGCTCTGCTCCCCTCCCTAAGCACGTAGCCCCAGGGCTGTGCTCCCCAGATGGAAGGCAGCCAGCAGTCATGTGGCCCCTGAGGACAGGAAGGGCTGAGCAGCACCCCCTTAAGGCCACCTGGGCCCCTACTTGGCTTTTTGGGCAGGCCTCAAGCAAGTGTCCCCTCAGCGTCCAGATAGGGGCAGGTTGCCTCTGGGCCTGACATGTGTGGGTGACAGCAGGAGGGGCAGCTCCAGGCCGGGAAGGCAGGGGACACTTCCCTTTGTGGGCCAGTGCCTTCCTGTCAGCTCCCAGGGTCCACCACCACCTGCTGCCCGGGGCTGGCCTGATCTCTCCATGGCCAGCCTGGAGTTGGGGGGCAGCTCTGGACCATAGGTCCAGAGCAACTGTGCTGGGGTCTCCCCAGGCAGACGCAGGCCTCGGCTTCACTCATGCCAGGAGCCTCCTGTCCCCTCAGGACCCCGTTCTCGTGGGGACTTCCCTCTCTACAAGGCAGGGAGACTGCTCTTCCCTCAGAGGATGCTGGGCTCAGTGGTTGTGGGTTTACAGCTGCCGCAGGCCTAACCCCCGAGGCCCAGCTACAAAGGGGGGCCCCTGGCCCTCACAGAGACTAGTGCTCGGGATTGCGCCACAGGGCGAGCAGCTGGGTTGCTGGGTCCAGCTGGACCATCCCAGCCACCTTCTCTGCAGCTCGTGTCAAGCTGTCGGACTTCAGACGTCTGAACATCCAAGCGGGCCTCAGGGGGCTCTGCCTGGGAACCACGTCGAGGAGAGGTGTGTAGGCAGACTGAGGGGCAGGGGTGGGGCGGAGAGTGGAAGGCATGGCACTGACTGCCCGGGAGGGCAGGGCCGGAGTCAGGCTGGCTGAGCTCTGAGAAGAGCTTCCTGCATGTCCTCTGAGGACCTGGAGTGTGACCTCCGCAGCTGGTCCTGCCAGACAGGCCCCCAGCCAGACCCCAGGCCTCTCAGGAGGAAGCTGAGGTGCGCGACTGGGCATGGGGCTCTGGGCCGGGCGGCGCCTCGCTCTCCATCGGAGGCGTCCAGGGCCCGGTCCAAATGCTTCTCCCAGAGCCCGAGGCACCGGTGTCAGCCTGTGTCCATGAGCTCCCTGCTCCAACTGCCAGGTGGGAAGGGCTGACGGCACGATGGCTCACAAACCCACCGAGCCTTCACAAGCAAGCCAGAGCAACTCCTCCCCAGGCGGGGCCCTCCCCAGATGGGGACAACCGTGAGGGCAGCGTGCGGCGGGCATGGGGCAGTTTGGTTTCCGGTGGTGTATCTCAGTGGGAGCTAAGCCGTGTGCCTCTCGACCACCCTCCGTGGGGCGCGTGCCATCCTTGCAACTGCCCTTGGCTCTCCCTCAGCACACCAGGAGCCTGCAGGGACCCCTTGGTCCCGGGCTCAGCTGCTGAGCCGGCTTGGGCGGGCGCCTGGCCTAGCAGCTTAGTGATGGAGAGAGGGTCAAAAGGACGAGAGGCCTCACACACAGGCACCCACAGAGCCTTCTAAAGTGCCGAGCACGCCAAGTGCCACAGGGTGACACGCGTCAGGGAGCAGCATTCCAGGGAGGGAGACCAAGTCCACAGGTGCAGACAAGCCCTTTCCGGAACGGGGCACGGGAGGGTAGGCCGGTCCAAGGAGACCCGCCGAGGCAGGCAGGGGTGGGGCACATGGGGGAAGGGGCTGGAATCTGACCCCCTTCTCTGTGGGAGGGGGGGACCGGAGAAAAGACAGTCCAGGTGTCTCCTCAAGAAATGGTCCCATGGCCTGCTCTTCTGGGGAGGACATATAGGCAGAGGGAGCCTGTGGGCAGGAGGGGCGGGGGTGGGGGCGAGAGCCTCTGGTTGCAGCGGGGCTGTCCCACCACCCAGACAGAAGAAGGTGGCTAAAGTTGGTCCTGCCACGTGGGAGGCCTGGGAGCAAACACAGGGGCGCTTCCATGGAGACACAGCAGTACAGGACCGAGAGGGGACTGCAGATGGGGGGCGGGGGGGGCCAGTGCCTCGTTTGGACCAGGGGGACAGGAGGTGACCTGCTGTCTGGGGAGCCGAACCGTAGACCAGCTCACAGGGCAAAGAGGGCGTCCTCTGATCGCTCTGGCTTCTTCCGGCCGGAGGGGTTTGAGGCTGGGGCTGGGGTGTCCCCTGGGGGCGAGGGGAGGCTGGGAACCATTTCGGCAGCTTTGGCTCTTTCTTCCAGGAACTTATCGAATTCTGCAATACAAAACCCAGGCAAGGACCAGGATTGGTAGGGGGTTAGGCCCGCAGCAAGGCTCAAATGACCACATCCCACCTGCTCCCCTTGGAGCCTCCCTCGCTTGTGTCAACAGGGGTCGTGCCCTCCCCCGCCCCACCGTGCGAGTTCCCACCCTCAGCGCCCTGGCCTGAGCTGCCTGAAGACCCAGCCAGGATTCCCTCCTCTGCCGCCTCCCAGGCAAGTGGGAAGCCTGGTTGCCGGCAGGTGGTACTGGGGGAAGGGGGAGTGAGGATTCCTGCCCCACCTTCAAACTGGAGCTTTTCCATTCTCCCCAGCAGCACTGGGGACAGGACAGGGCAAGCCAGAGGGGCAAGTTCCTACTTAAACTTGACAGAGAACATCCCCCGACCAACTCTCATCCACCACGCAAGGTTCTGCCAGTGGAGGGGGACTGAGCAGATGGTCTGGCGGTGCAGAAGAGAATGGGGTGGGGGTGGGGGTGAGACAGGAGGAGCATGATGGGACCTGACCTATCATCCCCTGGCCCCACAGAAGAGAGGTCACAGGACGCCAGGCCTGAGAAGTGCCCTCTGTGCCCTGTGGACATGGCTCGTATCTTGTCTCTTGGCTGGATTGAGAATTTGCGGGGAGGGACAAACTGGTTAGGACTGTAGGTCTGGGGACCATGCTGACCTCAGGTGGCAGCCTGGACCTACTCATCACTAGCTCTGTGACCTTAAAGTCCTACGTTCTTTCCGCCACTTCCCTGGTCAGCACAGGGCCTGGCTGGGGCAGAGCAGAGAAGCCCAGGCCAAGCAAGGACGGGCACCAGGAGATGCTCTGGCAGTAGAGGCCCCGAGGCGGAGGGGGTACCAGTCCCTGTGCACCCCAAGACCCCCAGGCAGGAGAAGCCAACGGAGGGTGGGGAGCTGGAAAGGTGCTGGCCAGGTCGTACCTTCACTCGTGACGCCTTCCTCCAGGTCATCGCCCTTCTGCGGGAGGAGCAAAGAGCAGCATTAGGGCCCCACCCTGGCCACACTGAGCAAACCCTCTCACCTCCCCTTCCTGGGGTCCTGCAGTAGTCAAGTACTGCTTGTGGAGACCCGGAATCCTTGTTTTTCAAAAAGCGAAAACGAACAAAACCAAACCCCCAAACCGAGTAGTTCTCGGCTTTGATCCTCCAGAAGGGCCAGAAAGAAAAATCAAAAAAAAAAAAAAAGGCCCAGGCTGGTTCTCTGGGTTGGGCTCCGGGCAGGACCACAGCAGGCGCTGCCCAGCCATGGAAATTCTTCCAGAGCAGAGGCCTCAGGAAAGCTGAGCCCAAAGCGTGCCCAGGGCCCCCTCAGGTGCCCATGTGCTCAGCAGACGCATGGTTCTGGGAACACACTGTCCATGCTAACAGCTGGGAACTGCATGAGGCCTGGAAGGGACAGAGCCATGAAGCCCCGGGCACGCCCGGGGCTGACACCAGGCAGTCTTTGGCCGCTGAGTGCCATCCCACCAGAAGGTATGTCCCGCGGCCTCCTGTGGCCCAGATTTGGTCACCTGCTGCCGGTTTCTGAGAAGCCATGGACGCTCTAAGAGCTCTTAACAATGCAGTTTGTTTGGAGAACGCAGTGGTCGCTGGGAACAGGGAAGGGAGCTGGACAGGGAAGTGGACAAGGCCTTGGGTTCAGCCAGGAGAGCTGGCTTCCTTCCTGGCTCTGCTATGACCTGCTGTTCAGCCTTGCTGGAAGGGTCCCTCCCTGTTTCTGAACCCTCGGGCCCCCCTTGTGAGCTGAGCGCCGTGGTCCTTCCTGCTTTGCTTCTTTCTGCGAGAGGAGCTATTTCTTTTCCAGGCATACCCTTGGGAAAGAGGTCAGGGGGCATTTTCTTCCTCCCCTGGCATGGCACCCGGGTGTCTGCCTTGCTGAGCAATGAGTGTCTTCAGAAAGCCTGGCCTTGTGGGGAGGTGGCCCCTTAGGGGGCTGTACCTTAGTGTAAGAGGGGGCCAAGCCTGCAGCCCCCTGCCAGCCAGGCCAACCCTGTGGTTAAAGATGCTCTGTTCTGGGGACAGGGTCCCCTGAAGAGGGGGCAGCGAGGAGCAAGAGATGAGGTGTCTCCAGGACTAAGGGAGACTCTGCCCAGCCCATGCCCTTGGGCAGGCCGCTTCCCCTCCCGGAGTGCATTTCTTCATCAGCCCCCTAGCCAACAAGCCCCGTTCTGCCTCCCACACAGCCTCTGCCAATAGACGTGCTTCATAAGCAGCAGAGGGAGGGACCAGCCACGGCAGCCCTCCTTTCTTGGGACCTGCTGCCACTTGCAGATGCATTGATGTCCTCACCTTCCTGTCCTAGCTCTGCGGATAAAGACAATAGCCTCTAGGGCAAGGGTTCTTTCAAATCCAAGCTACCAGAAGATGCTGGGGAAGTGGGAATGGCAGTAAATTGAAAAACAAAACACCCAACTCAGGTCCGCATAATTTCACAGTGGAAAGGAAAAAAAAATTAAAAATAAACCCCACTAGGATCCAAAAAACCCAAAGCAAAAAGAACCAAAAAACCAAAAAGCAAACAAACAAACAAAAAAACCCCAAAAACCCAAGCACACACACAGCTGCTACAGTAAAGTAAGTGGGGGACAAGTGTGTGTTCCGGAGCCAGCCAGAGCCCTGCCTGCCGCGGCCCCAGGGCAGCCGGGGTTCAGGGGTCGTGCCCGGAGCGGGTGCCCCGGGGCAGCCACAGCCCGGGATGGGCAGAAGGGCAAGCGAGCAGAGCCGGCTCGCCACCCTCCTCCGCCATCCCGTGGCGGGGGCAGCCGGTGGCCCCGGGCCTGTCGTCAGAAGCGCTCTGCCTCGCCACAGCCCGCACGCGAAAAAGAAAAGTCGAGTCTCACCAGGTCCGTCCTGAGCCACACTTCAATGTCGTCCATGACAGAGGGCTGTGCAACGGGGATCTATGGAGGCGGCAAGCAGCGGGTCAGGCAGCCCCACAGCCAGGCGAGGGGAGACAGAACACCGAACAAAGGAAATCGTCAAAAGCAACCCCCAAACGAAACCAAAACGTACACAGAGCAAAAAAACGCGTTGGCACAGCAGGTGCGGGCAACACAAGGCAGCCACATATGAAATGGCAGGTGAGGGAAGCGATGAGGTTGCCAGTTCTAAGAAGCAGGGCTGACCGGCAGGTGCCGGGGGTGGGGGGGGGGTTGGGGATGGGGATGGGAGGGCAGTGGTACGCGTTCTTGAAATGGTAACTTTTTGACTACTCTCAGCCCAGGGCTGCAAAGCCCCTTCTCATCTCAGGAATGCGCTGGTCCTGCAGGCTGGTTTTGAACTTGAACTTGAGCTCATCGGGTTAGAACCCTTGGAAGAGTCCTGCCTACCCGCTGTCGGGCCTCGCCTCTGGGGGTGACCAGAGGAGATACCAGGGGCCCCTCCTCCAATGCCACTGGGGAGGCCAGGTGGCAGTCCGCCTGGAGCGGGGGTGCAGGTGGTCAGGCGGGCACTGAAAGTGTTTCGGACTATGTCCCGGTGCATCTCTGAGTGGGAGGAGAGGAGCACCGGGGCCTGGGTAGGGCCTGGCTGACAGCAGGCAGGCTCATCTCACCGCCAACAGAAACGGGCATAAGCTAGAGCTTTGATGACCAAAGCGACGGTGGGGCTTTAGTCGGCTTTGTGTCTCTTCAGGAAAGAATCACGAAGCGGCCCCAGAATGCAGTGGCTCCTTTAGTCTCACCCCGTCTTCCCAGCTCTCAATGACTGGCTGGGCTTCGGGGGCCAAAGGAAAAGAGTTCAGGGAAAGAACGGAGAACTGGGGAGCAGTGGCCAGGGGGGTGAGTGGGTCCCGAGCCAACAAAGACAAACCTCATGGGCTCCTGAGCCGTGTTCGTGCCTGGCCCACCCGTGTCCAGGCCCGGGGTGGGAGGTTGTGGGGGAGTGATTCTGAAACCTGCATTTGGCTAGAACGCAAGAGTGGCTCACAAGTTCACTATTTCCAGAAAGTTCGCCAGCACTGTGTCTATAGCTGGTTTCCCCCCAGTGTCACAATCTAGAGTAAGAATACAGTTAAAATAAGCAATCAGGGGGTGGCTCAGTCGTTAAGCGTCTGCCTTTGGCTCAGGTCATGATCCCAGGGTCCTGGGATCGAGCCCTGCATCGGGCTCCCTGCTCAGCGGGAAGCCTGCTCCTCCCTCTCCCACTCCCCCTGCTTGTATTCCCTCTCTCGCTGTGTCTCTCTCTGTCAAATAAATAAATAAAATCTTTTAAAAAAATAAAAAATAAAATAAAATAAGCCATCAGAGGACTGCCTTAGTGTTTGCAAAATCTAAAAAATAACATGACCTTAACAAAGGAAAAGAACAAAGATTTCCCATCGCCAGCCCTGCCCTGATGGGGACGAGCCGCTCCTGGAGGTGGAAACCTGCTGCTGATGGGGTTTGGGGTGTGAGGAACAGCGAGGACTCCTAAGCCTGCCGGAGCGCACTGTGCAGGGGGGTCTGCGATCCTGCAGGGGCTCTGCGTGCACACACAGCTGGTGAGGCTGGCTGTCCCCTTGCTCCAGGCACCTGGAGTAGCTTCACGTGTACCGGGCCTAACGAGAGACCCAGTGTGGGCAGCCCACAGGCACCTTCGTAAAGCTGCAGGCCCAACCACTCAGGTCAGATTAGGAAGATTCTATGTTGTCGTTTTATTTCTTTGACTTCCTGGGAACTTAACGTGGCAATGGAAAAAATGTCAAGTTCAAATCACCCTGAAAGGGCTCCTAGGGACAAGGAACATGTGATTCTCCCTCTGGAGGGCACAGATGCCTGGAGTGGACGTGCTAACGGCACCCAAGGCAGAACCCACCTCCCCCATCAAAAAGAAAGCAGTAGGGCATGCAGGGCGTGACCTGCTAATTTCATGCTCGCTGGCAGGACTTCTGTCTTGACATGTTCCTGGGACAGGAGATGCCAATTTTCATTATCTTGATGCTTCTCTAAGTCAGAATGCCTGGTGTCTGGGACGATGCGGTGCCACACCAAGTTAGCGTGGAAGTTGGAAAGTTAGCGGCATCTCCAAATAGAAAAAAACACCCAACCAGGGTGGTTGGGAGCGTGCGCTGGGCTTTTTTATACCTACTCAGCATTGACCTATCAAGGAAAAACGGAGGTTCGAGGGACAGAGCTTTCCAATGTGTGGCAGGAGCTTGAAAAAAAGCCATGAAGGGGTCACGGGCCTTCAACCTTCAGATTTGGCTTATAATATTTTTGTTCTTGTTCCAAAGTCATCCCCTCAAGGCTGGGTATCATGCTCCAGTCTTCTTCTTTGAGGATTGATCTCGAAAGCCAGCACACTCAGAAAATAAACATTGACATTTGAGAAATTCCTCACCCCCTCAAAAAAAAAAAAAATTTCCCAAAAGCTGGATCATGGGAACACTTTTCTTCCTTCTTTTAGACATCTCCAAATAAATAGCGTGCTTATGGAAGAGCATCCTCCAGGCGAAGATCCGGGAGCTAGGGCACTGGGCGATGGGTCCCTCTGGCTGGGCTTGTCACTTCACTTTTCGAACAAATCACTTTTCTCTGGACTTGCTTCTTCACTCAAGAGCCCTGGAGCCTCTCCCATCCTAAGAAGCCTCAGGGCTTCGGGTGAAGAGGCAGAGCAGGGATGGGGACGAGACTTGGGCAAGTCTTGGCCTCAGTTTCCTTATCTGTGAAATAGGGTGATGGCTAGGTCATATTTACTTTTCACCACTCAGGACTCCGAACCCCTTAACTTCCAGGTCAGGGGTTCTGTCTTCTAATTCCGAAACCCAGGGATATCGGACACGGCTGGCCTTGACTCCTTCCCGTACGAAAGGCACTTGGCCTCAGGGCGGGAATCTCCCTGCAGCTACAGGGAGAGCTAA
The DNA here is from genome assembly GCF_002201575.2 of Neomonachus schauinslandi. Lineage (NCBI taxonomy): Eukaryota > Metazoa > Chordata > Mammalia > Carnivora > Phocidae > Neomonachus > Neomonachus schauinslandi. The sequence continues at coordinate 11,544,560 of NC_058417.1, read as the reverse complement.
CAGTAAAGCTTATATGACACAGGGCAAGGGTTGACTTGCTTGTGGTTGGACACAATACCTTAGCTATATAAACCTCCCGCCCTGATAAGTCAATGCCTTGAGTATTCCGCCAGGGTAAAGTTCCTTCTAATAACGCGGGTGCTACCAGACACAGACTAAATATGCACGCTGCTCCCCAAACAGGAACTGCGGAGACGGGGAGGGAGAAAGAGGGAACGCCCCCAGCCATGCTGATGGAAGGGAAGGGAGAGGCCTTGGCCAGGGAAGAGGGCAATGGACTCTGTCACTGCCCCGTGGCTTTGGGCACGTCACTAGGCCCCTGGGAGGCCTCAGTGTTCTCATCCATCAAATGAGGATGGGCCCAGCTGATCCCTAAGAGACTGTGGCTTCTACCACGGCATGGTTTTAGCAGCTTCTTGGGCAATGATCCAAAGCGGAAGACTGGTCCAAGGGTCTGAAGAGGAGGGTGTTGGGGGAGGGGACAGAAAGAAAAAGATGTGAAGACAGAAAAACAGAGGAAGCTGGCACGGGACCACCCTCCCCATACAGACCAGCACCCACGGGGTTGACTCGGCTAAGGCAATGGGGGAGACGCGCCCGGCCCATCTTCAGAATCCAAAGAGAAGCTGGCGTGTTGAGTACCAGAAGTGGCAGATTTGGACGTGAACGCTGGGGGAGCTGTCCGCTGTCCCTTGATGGGCTCCCCCCTCCAGCCACAGCCAGTGATCTTTGTGTCTTTGGGCTTGCTATGTCTGGGGGGGGGGTCCTCCAGGCCTGAGTAGGGCACCCTACTGCTCCCAGGCCCAAACTGGGCTTTGGCAGCAGCGCACTCCTACTGACCTACTGCTGCTCTTGTTGGGGCTTACATTCGGTCCTCTGGCTGCACCCTGCATATGGAGAGGCTAGGAGGTGGGCGGGACGTAGTGCACCGGCAGTCTCCGGGCAGGCTGGCTCACGATGCCTCTCAGGGTTCTCTTCGATGGGTAACGAATCTGGGATTGTTAATCTAGACACCCAGAGTCCCAGGAGACCGAGCCCCAACTCCACAAGGAAACCCACGAGTCTGATTTTATGATGCAACAAGAACCATTTCTGAAAAGCTCAGGTGTGTTCTTTCTAGAGAACTGTGAAATCCTCCCTACAACGCATCCCACTGCCACCCAAACAGGAGGAAGAGTCTAGAAGCCCTTCAGTCTCACTCAGTAGTACAAAAAGTTTCCAAGTAAAGAATTTGTACTTAGGGGTTTTAGAAAGACTCAGGGTTTCTACACTATGGGAAATAAGGCAAAGCAATTAATATACGTTGTTTAAAAGAAAAAAAAAAACACCGCAGTCAGGCAGGTGAGATACCGGGTTAGCTGTTAGTTGGGCTTGTTTCTGGGAAGTTGGGAGACTGGAGCTCTAGTGGGGGACAGAGCGGAGGAGGGGGGCTCTGTGTGGGCAGAGGCAGGTGCCACCATGAGCTGCCAAGGCCACACTCAGGGTAGTTGGTACGGACAGTATCCTTTTTTGCAGGATTAGTAGGCACAAGGACGCATGGCTGGATCCTCCCAATTTGGAACTGGCGTGGACGTGGTCTCCAGGAGTCCTGCTCTATAGGCCACCCACACATGGGGGACCCAAACCCCAACCTGTCCCTGAAGAAGTAAATGAGGGGCCCAGGCAGCCTATGTCTCTAAGAATGACCGTGGGGTCTAGTATAGACACAGAGCTGTGCAAAGGTCCCTGGCTCCAAGCCGGGGTGGCAGGCAGATCTCCCCACCCCCTCGGTTCTGATGGCTCCGTGTGGCCTGTGGCCTTGCATGCTGGCCACACCTTGCTCAGGCAGGTGACCCCCATTGTGCTGCCTACCATCTTGGACATGCTGGCCACAGCCTAGCAGTTTCCAGGGCTCAGTTATGTGTCCTCCCCGGTGTGTGTGCCTAGTGTCTGCCCGGCTCCACCCAGAGGCTGACGCTTCACTGTTTTTTATCATATCTCCTTCTGTGCATCCTCTCCTGCTCCAGTCCTACCACACATGCACCCACAGACCTTTGGTCTCTATGTTAGAGGTGCTCGGTGAGGGCTGTGGCTTCATTAGGAATGAAATCATCACTCCAAGGCAAGCAGCCTGGAACGAGATCACCCTCTCTCTCTGTACCACACTCAGGGCCACCTGACCAGATGAGGCAGGAGAGGCCTGCTCAAGCTCTACTTCATGAAAACTGTGTTTATGATATTAAAACGCCCCTGGCTTAAAAACTAATGATGTACTATATGTTGGCTATTGAATTTAAATTAAAAAAAAAAAAGAAATAAACCTCCCCTGGCTTTGTCTCCTTTTCACTCTGTTCCTATTGTGTTTGTGTGTTTCTTGAAGATGTCTCAAATTCTTCTAGGGGACATAGTGGACACAAATAACTCCATCATAAAAACCCATCAGCCTAGGACTGCCAAATTCATAGGCTGGAGGGGGCTTCTCCAACCCATCAGAGGATGCTTTTGAGTCTGTTCTCTTAGAAATGTCCCTTCTGAAGCAAAAGCCACAGGAACTTGTGCTCTATCCTGGAAAAGTGAATACTGCCGGGAGCTCCAGAGACAGTAAAAGGAGGGAAGGAGCCCTGCCCTCACTCCCACCAATGTCCCAGACCCTTAAGACCCAGGGGCACGGACCTCAGCAGAAAACCAGAGAAGGTATTTCTGGGGCTGGAAGTCTGTGGCTTCAGGAGATTGCACAAATGCAAGAGGGGAAAATTTGGCACCCAGTCAGAAAGAGAGAATGGCCTTGTACTGTCTGACTCACAAGGGCTCAGCAGGTGACACAGGTAAGCGCTGGGGTGGACAGGGAGCTCGGCTCAGCTGGTGACTTCTCACCATTCCTTGGGTTATGAGCCAGCTGTCTATGGGCTCCAGGTCAGAGTCCCCACCTTTACCTCTCTTCTGGGCCGAGGACAGAAAAGTCCCAGAAAGAAAAGTCACAGCAAGACCCAGATAAAGAAAGCAACAGTATATATCATGGAAACGGAAAAGCCACCGTTCAGAGTTGATCTGTTGTCATGGAAGGAGATGTGACCTGTTACCCCCCACCCCCTCCAGCACGTTCCCCCTTACCTGCCTGAAAAAACAGAAGAGAAGTTTAGTAACCGAGAATCCCGACAGGGTACCATATACTCCTGCCAATTATCCCTGTACACTTGGAAAATCTCCGGGAAGTCACGGAAGGTTGCCCATGGCCGCTTCTCCTCATTAGGGCTCTCGGGGTTGGCAAAGGTCAATTTTTTCAAAGAACCAGCTCTTACGAAGTCATTACTACTTTTTTTCTAACTTATTTCTGCTTTTTTCCTCCTTTTCAGTTACCTGTGTGTTCTTTTCCCAAACTCTTAACTCAAACGCTGTATTTGGGTATATTGCCCTTTTTTAAATAACAGCATGTAAAGGTAAGACTTTGGATTTGGTTGCACCGTGGAGGTGTGGCTATACAATTTTCTCCCCTCGCCTGTGTTCTTCATTTCTCCTTTGGACCGACTTTCATTTGCAGGTCAGCACAGTTTAGGATACGGAACAACAGAAGCTGAAATCCTGGCCTGAGGATGCATGTGGGTCAGTGTGTGTGCACGCATATACCAAGGTGCAGACAGAGACAGACACACACGCGTGCGCCGCACAAACCCTGCTTCCTCCCACCGACCAGTACACATGAAAGCAATCTGCCTACAACCACCTGCAATCAGGTGGAAAACATGCTGGCATCATCAAGATCTTTGAAAACAGGGAGATGCTCCAAGCCACACACCCCAAAGGGCGAAGGGCGGGAAGCTGGCCACCTCTCCTGCGCTCCGATCCAGGCCTAGACACTGCTAAGGGCGGAGGTGCGGTAGGACACACCCTGGCGTGGATGGAGGCCGGCCCGGGAGGCACAGGGGGAAGCAGACCAGGTGGGCCAGGCAAGGTCAGGGTGGGCCAGGAGGAGCGGATGTGCTGGGGGGCCCTCAGCCCGGCCTCCTGACGCCCTCTCTGAGTTGGGTAGGAGACATTCCGAGTAATGGGAGAAACAGAGCCATGAGCACCGCATAGATTTTGGGAGTCCGGTCCGGGGAGGGGTGGAAAGGCAGGGTGCTGAGACCCAAGGCACTCGGGCTGGCTCTTCTGTGCCCCCTAGTGGCCAGTGCAGAGGGCCGCACAGGCCTCCTACCAAGTTGGCTGAGCCACGACAGAGTAAGCGCCTTCCCCTAGGCGAACCTTCTCAAGGAAACTGCTGCTGGCCTGGGCCCATTTGGACACAGGCAGCAGGAGGCCCGAACTCGTGTTCTGGAAGCAAACCTCCCTGTCCAGGCGGCAGATGAGCACTGCTCCTTTCTAACCCAGCTGGGGGACCCTAAAAGGAGGTCCCACTGTTCCAGGGCCATTATCCCACAGCCCTCCCCCTCACTGTCCCTGCAAACAGACACTCATTCACACACTGCCACACACATTCCTGAGGTGAAAAGGGGGACGATCCCATGAGAAGCATTAAGACACAAATCCTTTCCCCGGCAGTGACCTGAAACCTCACAGAATCCACAGCTGCAACCTGGGGCTCTAACAAGCACCCTCCACTTGACAGCACCTCTGCCTTTAGCTCTGCCCCTTCCAGAACACCCCCCTGGCCTCCACCTGCTGCTCCTCCTGCCCCTCCAGCCCCAGACCCCCTGACAAATCCTGGCCCTCCGCTGCCTGCTAGTGGGTTGGTACTGCCTGGCGAGGCCGACTGCAGATGATCAGCCCAGTTGTGGCTCAGATGAGCTTTTCCCTTCCTGGTGCGGATCAGTGTTTTGTCAGAGTCCTGCCCACCCCAGGGCAGTGGACCATCTGAAGAGAGCCCCAATCTGGCTGTAGGAGACCTGTGCCCTGAGAGCTCGGGGCCACCAAGGTTGGAAGAGAAGGGGCTCTGGGGCCGGACCTCCCAGAAGGGATCCCCGCTTGCTCTCTGCTCACTCGGTGCCCAGAGCATGCCGCCACCTCTCGGGGCCTGTCGGCTCTTGGGTTCATGGCAGGCTGACTGGGCATCACCCGCTGAGGACTCAATGAGGCGATCGAGTGCTCTCATGCCGGTCTCCCCCAGCGGGCCCTGCCCTCCACGCACCCTGGAGTCTGCTTGGCCACCCGGCCCGACTTCCCCTCCAGAGGACCCCAGGCAGAAAAACAGGCTGAAAGACCTACCACTTCAGAGCTCTGTTTCCGGCTGTCTGGTGCAGAAGCCAGTCCTCCGACAGCCTGGGGGTCCTCGCAGGCTACCCTAGAGACAAGCAGCACAGTCTGTCAGTTCCTGGCAGTGGTCCCAGGGGACGGGGTGGTGACCTCTAATCACTTTCTAGTCCTCTCACCTCCCTCACACATACTTGGAGAAACGCTCCCTGCAGCCCTGGCATCAAAGGGCTCATGCATTGTCTGACTGCAGCTAAAGCCAGGAGGCCAGAGTTCCAGCACTGGCTCAGCCCCTCCTTTCCTCTGGGGTCTGGGACACTGTGCCCCTCAATGTCCCTCTCAAGTAACAATACCAGGGCATCTCCAAAGTCCACTGACAGGAGGTCAAAAGCGCCCTGAAACTCCAGGCAACATTAATTCTTATTTTAAAAGCAGCAGCCGCAGTGGCCTTTGACAAGGAAGGTGGTGACAGCTGGTGAAGCGTGAACGGGACCTTGCGTCGGGTTTCTGGTCAACCTGTTGATACCTGAGCATGGGAACCCAGAAAGCCAAATGCCTCAAGATGCCGGGCCCCAGGGAAGGGCAGGAAAGAGTTCTTCGCCTGCCTTAAGGTTGAACAAGAAGCTCAAAGCCTGTTCCTGTGCCTCCCTGAGATGCAAGGGGTGGTCTATTTTGGGACCCATGTTCCCAATTTCACATGGCTTCTCCTGGCAGGAGCTGCCTTCAGGGAAGCCTCCGCCCACACCCTTGCACAAGAAAACCATGCTGATAAGAGCTACTTCATGCCCTGCCTGGCTGCCCCCCAGCTCCCAGCTCTTCTTCAGCAGCAGCACGGGAAGCACTCTCTTATGACTCACAGGAGAAATCCAACCACAATCAACCCCAAGGCGGGGAGGTGGGGGTTGGCGGGGGTGGGGAGGTTGGTGTTCATTCAAAATCTCTGTCTACTGCCAAGTCCTCACAGACATATTTCAACGTTCTTGGCAGCCCTGGACTTGGCAAACAAAAGGCGTCTTTGTGTTGGCCTGTGACCAGGCCGGGATCAATCCTCCCCCAATGTCTTCCGAGAGCCACTGAAATGGTCCCCACATACGTCTTGCGTTGTTCAGCCAAGGAGTTCCCTCTCGTCTGGGCAAACATGTCAAAGCCATCACGCGGATTACACTGCTGGAGTGAACTGAGGGTACCACTGACGCTCTCTGTTCCCAAGTCTGTGGCAACAAAACAAATGAGGGGAGGATGAGAGTAAAATGTGGCCCGTGGACTTCAGGAAAGGTCCCAAAGTTCAGAAGCCCGTGGGCAGGTTAGGGTTCTATGGGGGGAGGTTGGGCAGCTCTCCTCGGCACCCCCAGCCCACCACATACAGGAGGAGTCACACCGGGGCCCAGATGGGGGACAGAACAGCCACAGGACCCCCCCCCCCCGAAGCTGCTCAAGGTGGGGAAGAGTCAGTATGAACGAGAGGGAGATTGCTGGCAGCGAGGAGGGGCCTGGGGCCAGTGCCTCTGCAGATTTCCCACAACGCTCTGATCAGTACACTCCTCACTGACTCAGTCACACGTCTAAGCGCCTGGGTCATGTATTTCCTTGACAAACATTTCGCAGGCACCCACCACGTTCAAAGCTAGATCATGAGCGGACCAAACTGAATCTGATGCGGTCCTTGGCCTTAAGGAGCACATGAAGTAGGTGGGAGACAGACACCACCAGTACCTAGCTTGAGATAACTGGAAGAGATTCAAAACTGACCCAAGAATAGGGCTTAAAGGCCCAGGGGGACTCTGCTTCGAGGAGAAGAGGGAGAGGCAGGTACCAAAGCACAGAGCCTGGGAAGTCCAGGGAGTGTGAAGTGAAAAACACTTGTGGAGACGCTGATGAACAAAAAGGCTGGAAAGGCATGTGGGAGGTGGCTGGGGTGTGAAAAGCCTCAAAGGCCAGGTAAAGGAGCCCAGGAGAAGGACACTAGACCTTTTTTTTTTTTTTAAGATTTTTAAAATTTATTTGAGAGAGAGCAAGAACACGAGCAGAGGGGAGGGGCAGAGGGAGAGGGAGAAGGAGGCTTTCGGCAGAGCCGGGAGCCCGACACAGGGCTTGGTCCCAGGACCCTGGGATCATGACCTGAGCCGAAGACAGATGCTAACTGACTGAGCCACCTGGGCACCCCTCACTTTTTTTTTTTTTTTAAGATTGATTTATTTATTCAGAGAGAGGACGTGCAGAGGTGGGGGGAGGGGCAGAGGAAGAAGAAGAGAGAGAATCTTAATTAAGCAGCCTCCACGCCCAGCGCAGAGCCAGACACGGGGCTCAATCTCATGACTCTGAGACCATGACATGAGCCGAAATCAAAAGCCGGATGCTTACCCGACTGCATCACCCAGGCGCCCCAACACTAGACCTTTATTTAAGAAGGCAGGCAGCAGAATTCAATTTGACTTTTGGATATTAAATCTGGTGGCCATATGCTGGATGGATTGAAGGCAGAGAAATCTGTTCCAAAAGAGAAACAGTGGCCACAGATTCATGAGATGCTGGGAAGCCAGAATCACAGCAATGGACAGGCCACTAAATAAAAGCCCAATTTCAACTGTAATGGAATGAAGGTATAGAGATAAATATTAAGGAAAAAAAAAAAGGAAAACAGAAAACCAAGGTAGAAAGAATTTTGTGAGAGCCGTGCATTATTATTTCAATACTATAATTTTATCTGTTACAAATCGGTGTACCATCTAGAATCATATACACACTTGCAAACAGAAAAGTGGGAAAGTGGTGAGTTTCTTTTGTTTTAGACTTCAGACAGTGCAGCACTTTAGGCTGATGTTAGTTCAAGGAGAGCAAATCCACCTGTGCCATCACCTCCTGATTCCAAGACCGTGGCAGACATTACCAATCAACCACAGACTCATCTCCCAAGCAGCATCTTTCTTAGACCTGTGTCCCAAGCAGCCAATGAGCTGAAACCTATTTGCCATCCTTGGCCTAGTTTATATTGAGAAGACAATCACTTCGACCACAGAGACTATTGCAGATAAAACACAGCAGCTATCTTTGTTTAAAAGCAAACAACTTCCAGTTCCTTGGAACTCCCCCCACCCCTTCTTTCCAACACAGGTTTAAACTTTTAAGTTTAGGGACAGAAGTCATCAACTAAAGGTGGCACAATTGGCCAGGTCTCAGGAATACACTTTTCCATGGATCCCTCTAAAGGCCCTCTTTGGGCCTTCCAACCAAGAGAGAGAAAGGGGCCCTCAGCCCAGACTCACAACCAGGAAGTGGCCTGAAAAGAAGGCCCTTGACACAAACCTGTGAGACACTTACCTAAGCCTGCAAGCTGAGAGGAGAGAGAAGATGGGGGTGCCGTGTTCCCCACCACTGGGCTCACCACAGCTGGAGACCCCGGGCCCAGGTCTATTAAGTTGTCCTCGGTCACTTCGTTCAGTACCTGCCAGCAGAGAAGACAGCAGTGAGCCCCAGAGCGCCCGCCTTGGGCTCCTAGGTAAGAGCCAGCTGGCCTGGTGCAGGGAACCCAAGAAAAAGCATCAACGCTGCACCAATCCAGGAACAAGGCAGTTTTCCTCCCTGGGACTTTGGTGGTCCAAGGTGGCCCCCGCCCATTGGCTCCTCCCCCTGCCCCCAAAGGAGGCAGGGCTGAAGCAGTCACCAGGACAGTCGCTGTCCCTGGAGCTTTAACTTGGGGCTTGCTTGCCATGCTCCCACCGGGAATGTGTCTGCTAGTTCTTCTGCAGTATCCCATCAGCCAGAGCTTACTCCTTCATTACCCCCAATTTTTTTTTTGAAGAAAACTCTACCCTCAACATGGGGCTTGAACTCACGACCCCGAGACCAAGAGTCGCACGCTCTACAGACTGTGCCAGCCAGATGCCCCTCATTACCCATATATTTAGGCCCCAATTAGAAAAACCAGAGGTGAGACCTAACAGAGGTAGGTCTCCCAGCATCCGGAGAGGAGAGAATTCTGAAGGAATACTTACTCCATTACTGGCATTTTGCACTGATCGGCCTGACCTGTATCGTTCGAACCTAATAGGGGAAGGGAAAGCAGAGTGAGGAGGGACGACGCGGTATAGTGATGCTCACTGGTCCTGTGAAGAGCTCCTGGGGACCAAGGGCCCTGTGAGGCCAGTGGACACCGAGACTCCAGGAAAAGGAAACCAATTGGGGCCATTTGGGGGACATGGGAGGTGGGTCTCCCTCTACCCCCCAACTTTACCGTGCCTTCCTCTGGAGGATCAGCCTCCAGGCTCACCCACGAGCACATGAAGCGGGGGAGGAAGGTGTTGTTTGGCACATCCCATCATAAGGAGGTCATTATAAGCATTCCCAGCTGTCCCCTCATGCTCTGGGCCCAGAGGGCTCCTTTTGCTCCTTGGGCGGGGCGGGGCTGGGCCAACCACTTGACCTGGGAGAGGCTCAGATACCGATTTCCAAAGCCAGGCAAGAAGTGTAGCCCCCTCCCTGTTTCATAGAGCTGTGCTAGGCATGATTAGCCTGTCACTAAGATGCCCTCAGCTCAATGTGCTGGAGGAGAGGGCCTGGGACACACACAGGGTAGATACCTAGAAGAGGAAGACAGGCACAGGCCCTTGGCCTGGCCCAAAGGCTCCCCAGTAGCTGCGCATGGGACCTGGCTAGGAGCAACCACAGACAGCCTCTCCTGTCCCATACCCACCAGGTGGGGAATACAAGAGCAATTGTGAGGCACCTGTGTGGGCTGCCCTTGCATTTAAAAGTTCCAAGACGCTGTGGGCAAAGAGGTAGCTAAGAGACCCTCTGCAGCTAGAGGCTGGAGAAACCAGCCTTTACTGAGATCTACTCAGCTCAGCGCCTGGTAAGTAGGGATCCCCAGGAGGGACAATCCGGTTAGGCGATGTGTGTCCACTGTGGTTTCAAGAGAGACTTGTGGGTTTTTATGAACCATGGCCCATAAGGAGGAGGAGAATGTTAATACATCTGAAAAGTTTCTAATCCTGGAGTACCTTTCTCACACCATCTTGGAGGGACAATTGGTCTTATCAATAGCACTAAAGCCAGAATGGCACCTCAGGGCTTTGTCTCTGAATTTGTGGTCAGGCCAGTATGGCAGACTCAGGGGAAAATGCTCACATTAGCCCCTATCTTCCTATCCCAGGAAGGGCTGAAACGGGTTTGAGGTGAAAAGGCCAAGCCCATTTAAAGTAGAGAAACTAGAACCACAAGGCAAAACCAAGGGGTCTCGAGCTGGGAGTCGAGGCACCCCAGATCTGCTTCTAATCTCCAAAGGACACACGGGGCCCCTGGGTGGCCCCACATTCTTACTGCAGAGGTTTCTTTGTCTGTCGGATAGACCCAGGACCACCCATCCCTACTAAGACAAGGCCCAGGGTCGTGATACCCACGGCAAAATCTCCCTCTAAGCCCCCTGTCACACTGATCCTAAATGATGCCAGATCATCACACTGTGAGTCAGCGCAGGGACCAGGGCCCCAAGTCTCCGAGGGCGGAAGGCCTCAGACTTGGGAGAAGGTTGGCCTGGTCAAGGTGCTTTCTGGTGCCTTTGCTGGGAGAAGCCTGAGCCACACATGCCCGAATGATGCTCTGGGAACCGTGCCTGCCACTACCTCCTATTGGCAACTCCTTCCCCAGGGGAGGCTTTGGAAAAGGAAAAGAATTTTCAAGCTGGTTACCTCAAATCCAAAAATGCTTTGGCTGCAGAAAGAACTCAAATGAACGTGTGTGCGTGTGTGTGTGTGTGTGCGTGTGCGCGTGTGCGTGTGTTTCCCTAAACAGCAGCAGCATCCGGCACTTACACCCTGCCTTCTTTGGAATACTCTAGACACACTGACATTTGCAAAGCGAGGGAAAAATCTTTTTCTTTCTTTAAAGATGGCAAAGAGGAAATCTTTTTTCCTTAGTAGAGATTTTTCCCCCCTTTAATCCTTTTCAAACTCAAAGGATCTTCAAAGGAGCAGGTGCAAGCTCCCGGGCCCCAAGGCCTCGGCCCTCCCCTCATGGGCCCCGGGGGGCGGTTAGTGGGGAAGGCAGGGCAGCCTGAGGCTTGCAAAGGGCAGAGCCTAATTCTGCCCGTCACTTTCCTGCTGCTCCGTTCCCAGGAGAACAAGAAGCATTTTCCCTGTCAGCCGGGAACAAATTAGCATCTCTGATGAGCATTTTCCAACCCTACACTCCCTCTCCCTCTCCACATTGTTTGGGAGAGAAATCCCTCCGTTGGCAACAGTCTCTGGGAGGGATGACAATGGACCCCGGCCCCACCTCTCGTAGCGGAGGAAGACATTGTTGAGGTCATCGTTGACGTGAAGCAGCTCCTCAGTGACCTCCTCGTTGGACACGCGGGAGATGAGCTCCACGATGCGCTGTTGCATGGCCCGGCAGGTCCTGTTCAGCTCCTAGGGAACACACACACCTCTGGCTAGCCTGCTGGGGACGATGCGTGTCCCATTCTACCTCCTCGGGCAAAATGTGAGTCAATTCTTAAAAGTCACCAAAGGAGTGCACGCTTGTCCGAGAAAGCCGGCCACGGGTGGGATGCAAAGTGGAGGGCCCCTCTCTATCTCCTGCTGCCCCAGAAGAAGGAAGCTCTTTTTCAATGGACAGACAAGGGTCCATAGCTCTGTACTCTTGTATGTACATCGGCACGTGTTTGTACAGAGCGTCCTTTACGTCTAAGAATGTGATCCTTTGCACCTTGCTTTTTCTCTTCAACAAAATACTCTCGACAACCTCTCCCCGTCGCTTTCATACGGCCAGCCCCACCTGTGTGTGTGTGTATCATGAAGCATCTCCCCGTGCTTCCACTGCCTTAAGGCCTCTTTCTGGCCAACCCAAACAGTGCAGCAAGGACCATTCATACACACACAGGCTCCTACATTTGTGCCAGTACTTCCATAGGACAAGCTTCTAGAAGTGGAATTTCTGGGTGAAAGGGTATACAGTCACTTAGAATACGGACTGGTAATTGCAGAAGACCCTCCAAAAAGATGAGACCAGGTCATTTATGCTCCCAGCAACAGCAGGAGTGTATTTTATGACTGTATTAGGTACATTTCGGTGGCACGTGTGATATCTCGCTGAGGTCTGAGAAGCTCAGCAAGCTCTTGACATGTCTTCCAGGCTGGCCAAAGAGGACTCCAATGAACCCCCAGTCACCACTGGAGCCCGCTCTACCCTTGGAAGGACAGTCCCCCTGAAGACAGACCCTTACCACTTTCTGGCCTGGCTTCCACAGGCTTTCCCTGCCCTACACTGCGCCACACACGGGGAAAAGGCCCAGTAATCATCTGCTGAGTCGAACACAGATGTGGCCAAACATAAAGCAGGGAATCCCAGGGCTCAGCAGTGCCCTGCAACACTGCGCTCAGCACACAGGGGCCTTACTGCTGGGCCCCTTATCTGCCTCCTCTCTCTATACCGAAGCTCCTTGAGGGCAGGGCTGGCATCTCTTGGCCCCATTTCTCCAGCATCCATGACCAACACACAGGAGCTACTCCCTAAATGCTTTGGAGAGAATTAATTAATGAAGGCAAGTTGCATTCCTTCCATCCACACCTAGTCCAAGGTCTCTAAATAGTGTTCCCTTACACACACACACCCCCTTCACCACTGGACGACAATGAGTGTCCTGGGTCTGATCCTGTGGGACAGACCTGCCAATCACAGAATAAGCAGATCATGACCAGCCGGCCACCAGGTCTGGAAACTGCTTCTGCCATCACCCCTCCCCTGGCTGCTCAGCCTGTGGGGGCTCCTTCCCCAAGAGTAGGGGCAGCTGAGAAAAGAGGCCCAACCCACATGGGTCATCCCACAATCACCCCACTATAGCTGTAGTTGTCAAGACAGAAGGTTTCTAGATTTAGGCAGCTGGGTACAAAATAGTCTGGTGTTCACCGGAAGAAAAAAAAAAAAAAAGCTTCACTGGAGAGCCTCTGGATTGCTGGGCCCCATCTGGCTGGTTATGGAAACACTGCCTTTGTCTTCGTTCTACCCTGTTGCTGGCCCTCTGTACAACCAGAATGCTGCTGTCAGTCTCTCTTGGTCATAGGGCCAGCAAGCCCAGCATCTGGACCTTCCAGTTTTTTCTATGAAGACAATCCCACTCTTGGTTCTCCTAAGACTCCCATTCTAGGTTTGGGAGAAGGCAGAGTGATCCTGGAACTAAGGGGCTGTCAGCAAATCACCGGGGATTCACAACTCCTCTCTCCCAACCCCTGACCTGGTGCTTCAGGGACCAGCTGCGCCCGGGGAGTAGCATTCCCACCAGCAGGTGATGCAGAGGGGTGGAGGTCAGAAGCAAGCTGAGGCTGGAGGAGGAAGGATGGGGACACCTCGACTCTATGGCGCTCTGATCCCTTGGTCTGTGCAGACCACCTGCTCCCCATCACCGTCCTCACTCAGGACCTACACCAGCTTAGCCTTCTTGCTGGCCCTCTCTCCACTCAGAGGAATGGGCAATTCTCCTTCACCTATAATCGAATTTTCCCTCTCCAGGATTCGTCCCAGACCCCAGTGACCCAGCAGTAAGCATTTTTAAACATACATGCATGTGTTAGAGTAACAAGAGGCAAATACTGAAAATTAATCGCACAGGACATCATATCCAGGAAAGAGTGAAATGCCACGAAATGTCCACTCTCCACCACTGTGAACGGCTCCTAGATCCCCTGGCCAGCCATAAGAGGGGCACTCGGGAAGCGGCCTGGGACTTGGAGCCTGGCCGGAACTCAGTGATGGGTTGCCACAATCCCAGCCATGGGTGCTGGTACACACCCACAGGTCAAATCCAGTCACTGCTGGGACAGTCACAGTACACAGGAAAGCCAAGGGCCCAGCGGAAACCCTAATTACAGAAACAAAGTGCGCTCACAAGCGAGGGCTAAGACGAAAACCAAAAAACAAAACAAAAGCCCACACAAATCAACTTCTGAAAAAAGCAATCACATTAGATCACGAGAAGGATTCCAACAGCCAGGACTGAAGTCAACAACGTAAATAACTGTATTTATGATATATCGTTAGAGTGCAGGGAGCACCCGCTTAGGGCCCATAAGGGAGCATGGATTCAGATTCACTTTAAAAGACCAGCCCCCATTAACCAAAAGAAAAAAGACATTCTTGGGCAGCAGATCTTCCCTAGCGCTTTGGAAGACATGCTGGAGACCAGCCAAAGTTCGTGGGGACGGAAAAGAGGGAAAGACAGAGCCTGGGGACACAGGCGGCAGGGTGGCAGACAGAGGAAAGAGGCGCAGTGCCTGGATCCCTTCCTGGATGTGTATGTGCCTCGTAGAGAGGAGACCAGCACTCAAGGTGTCCGCAAAAAAATCTCTGATGAGCAAAAGGATCTTGAGCCCCAACTACAGGCCCACTCCCTCCAGCAAAGGCAGCCCCCACTCCCACCCCCAGGCAGGCCCAGGACAGGGAAGAGGTCAGTGACTTCCTATCCTAACTGCAGGCCAATTCCAAACGGAAAGAGGTCCTAGGCCACCCTGGCAGAAGCTGGCGGCATCACCTCCCAGAGGCACGGGACTTCTCCGAACACACGTCAGACTTTCTAGAATAGCAGACGGCCTCAGGCACTAGCCCTCACTGCTCAGAGGCCCCTGAGAAGGCAGCCCTCTGCTTGCCATGTTCCTCTCCTCCTTTTCCATCAAACAAATTCCTACTCATCCTTCAAGGCCCCAGAATGTTTCCCCACCCCAACGCTTAGTCACAAAATTTTCAATGTAGAGAAAAGATTTTAAAGTGTTATAGTAGACCCCATATACCCAACCCCTAGATTCTACCTGCCATTAACATTTTACAATTCCAGCTTACCATTTGTCTACCCAGCTACCCATTTCCCTATCCGCCCAGAATGTTTCCTGGGGATTCTCCCCAACCCCTACCTCCTCAAGACTGGACATACCTCTGCTTGGCGCTGCTGCCCCATGTCGTGACAGGTCCTCCAGCAGTGCCTCTGGCTCGTGTGTATCTCCAATAAATGAGCAAGAGCCCTTACCCCCACCCCAATCAGTGGAAGCCTGGGAACAAACAGCAGGCCTCAAGGATGGTCCACCAGAGTCAAAGGAGAACCAAACCAGATCGTTCAAAAGACTGCAGAGTGTGTCTCAGAAACATGGCTCCAAACATCCAAAGCACCCGAACCACTAGACAGAAAAGGGCAGGGTTGGATTCAGTCTCCCCCAGTGGAGCCCAGGGCCTCCTGGGTGCTGGGAACCAAGTGGCAGGTAGCAAGCAGCCATGTCCAGGTCTGCTCTCCAGGCCTCCAGCACCCTCTGGGCCTGTTTCTCCCCGGGTAGGAAAGGGGGTTGGAGAAGTGGTAAAGCTCTGCAGAGGGCCACTGAGGGGCCTCCATGGCATGGGGTTTGGGACACCCCACCCCATGGCTCTGCTTTTATCTCTTTGAAACATTACAGTTCTCTGTGGAATTTTAATTGTGGAGAAAAGGGTCCCCCTACTTTAGAGAAATGTTTGGAAAGTGCTAGATGATTTCTGAGACCTCTACTAGCTCTAACATTATGACTTCAGCTTGCAGGAACAATGAGACCCAAGGGCACACAATGTGGTGATCTCATGGACTGTAAGCCCCAGAACATCTGCTTTGCCCTTTGTACTTGCCTCCTCGTTCCCCACAGCCTTCAGCTGGGGCGCTGGGAGAGACAGCCCCTGACCCCATGGACAGAGCCTCGAATGCTCTGATCCCAGAGGGGCACCCAGGAGCCTTTCAAAGAGCTTTCATAAACTGGACCAAAGAATCTGGCCTGGAGCTTCCAAATCAAGGATGTCCTGGGGTCTCTGCAGAAAGTTTTATTATCTCTTTCCTTCAAGCTTTTAAGTTACCATCTTCTCCTTCATCTTCTTTTTTTTAAGATTTTATTTTAAATAATCTCTACACCCAACATGGGGCTTGAACTTACAACCCCAAGATCAAGAGTCACACCCTCCATTGAATGAGCCAGCCAGGCGCCCCTATGTCATCATCTTAAAAAAAAAAAAAAAAAATTTAAACAGTGAGAAAAAAGACAAAGGGATTGAAGGGGGGAGGAGAAGCAGCGTGTTGAGATTTCTGCCACCAAACACCAGCTGGCCGCCTGCAAGACCTCGGTGGGGTCACCAGCAGCCAGACTCATGGCAGATGCAGTTGGGAGACCTTCCACTGCCTATGTCCCCCTCTAAAGCAGCCACACAGCCTGACTTTCTTCTGATCCTAAGTCACAAGAGCATGCAGTTTGCCCCGGTCGTCCTTCCCACCATGCAACAGCCAGGACAGGCATGTCCTACATGAGGAAGATTTCGGCTTCGGCCTCCTCCTATGTCCGGTTCTCAACAGAGGGGGTGAACAGCTGGTCAGTGTTCTTTGTGCAAAAGCCCTCCATCTATCAGAACATATTAAAATAGCCTCTTTCTGTCTAATTAATCCCAATGCCTTTATCTTTTCTTCAAGGGACATTCTCATCCCCACCTCGCAAAACAGTCTTTTAATCATCTTTATGGGTTTCCTCTGAACCTTCTCCAAGTTCTAAGGAACACAGAATAAGGTCCTGAAGATCCGCTTTCTATAGCGGCAAAGGGGGGGCGGGGAGAAGAAGAAGAAACTCTTTGTTGAAGAGAAGGGGGAATAATGAAGCTAAACGTGGAGAATAAACTAGATCTCTCTAGAGAAAATGGTCCTGGACATCCCGGTTTTTGTTGAAACGAGATGCAAGCAGCAAGAGGGGATATACCATCTGCTACTTGAAGAAACAATGTGGAAGAGAGCTTCTTTTACTACCTGATGGATGGCCATGCAGGAATGCCCAATTTGGGCATCACTGGATTAATTAAAAGTTATTATTATTTGAAGACAAAGCTCAAGAGGCTAATTTGGGAGAGACGGAGAGTACCGGATGACAGCCTCAGAATCTTTAAAGATTTCCAAAACCGGACTCCCAGGCGGCAGCTAAGGACGTGAACTTCAGGAGACGGCAATGCAGTCTCAAATATCAGGCCTGAACCCAAGAGCCCACACATAGGGTAGGGAAGATACGGCTTACCAGCTCTGTGAGAGAGATGGAAGATTTTAGGTTGATGGAAGCTCTCAATTTTATAGGCTCCTGCTGAGAACTGCCAGCTCATCTACAAGGTGGGCTGCCAATAGGCACATCTGTACCGCACAGGCCGGGCCATGGCAGGGCTCATGGCAGTCTTCAAATATTTAAGGACCTACATTGTGAAAGAGGACTTTGTTTTGTTCTGTGGTTAAAGCAGACAGACCAGGGTAGCATTGTAAGGAGACAGACTTTAGCCTGCCGTAGAGAAGGATGTACTAACAACAATCACAGGAGCTCTGACTTATGATGAGTTCCCTGTGCTTGGCACTGTGCTGGCCACCTCAAACGGACAATTTTTGAAAGATTTTATTTATTTGGGGGGCGGAGAGCAAGAGCAGGGGGAGGGGCGGAGGGAGAGGGAGAGAGGGAATTTCAAGCAGACTCCGAGCTGAGTGTGGGGGCCCGATGCGGGGCTCTATCTCATGAACCTGTGTCGAAATCAAGAGCTGGATGCTAGGCACACCTGGGTAGCTCAGTTGGTTAGGCGGCTACCTTTTGGCTCAGGTCATGATCTCAGTGTCCTGGGATCGAGCCCCACATCAGGCTCCCTGCTCAGCAGGGAGTCTGCTTCTCCCTCTCCCTCTGTGCTCTCTTGCTCTCAGTCTCTCAAGTAAATAAATAAAATCTTAAAAAAAAAAAGAGTTGGACACTTAACTGACTGGACCATGCAGGCACCCCTCAAATGGACGATTTCTATCCTTCCAAGATGAGCGTGATCACTCCAGGCTCTACCCAGTATCGTCCAGCCTGTCAGTGGTTGGGACGTGAACCCAGTGGTTCTTTCTGCCCTCCTGTGGTGCTTCCCAAAGTCTGACCAGGACGTGCATTTGGAAACAGAAGTGTTTCCGTGGGCTCCCACAAACAGCCTGTCTCGTCAAGAAAATGCTAAGAAAAATGAGGTGGGCACTAATCTGAGCACATGGGTGGAGCTGGACTAGTTGCCTAGAAGGTCTGTCCCAGCTCAGGGAGTGGAGGGTTCCGCCCCGGCACAGTGTTCCCTCTGGGCACCCTGCCTCAGTTTTCCTCAGGGTCTCTAGCTAAGCTGCCGGCACAGCATAAGGAGTGGCCTCAGTCTCCCTTCAGGGAGACAGGAAGCAATTCGGGACATTACCGCCCATGACTGCAGTCCGCCGCACCAGTGCATCCTGGGGCTGACACCTCCAATTTCCTCTCTTTGCATTTCCTCTGCCTCCTACCCAGCAATTTACACTCGAGTCGGGAGCAGCTTCTGTTGGCGTGAACATTTGGGTTGGTGACAAATGGGTTTATTTCCACGGCCCCCGCCAGCACTGTGAGCTCTGGACAGCTTCTACCCTGAGCAATCTGGCTGCCCTCCAGCTCAACTGAGGGGTCCTCAGGGCACATTCTGATCCCATCATTTCCCAAGCAGCTGGTGTCATTTTCCCATGTGGGAAATGGGCTGTTTGGGGTGGCCCCAGCCCTTGGGAGCCCCTGCCCAGCCGGCCTCCGACTGCCCAGGGAAGAAGAGGAGGGGAGATGTCAGGGATGACTGAGGAGCGAGGCCAGGAGCCAGGAGAGTGTGGCTGTTCACACAGAGCTGCCTGACTCCTGAATCTCCCGTGCTGAAAGGCCAGCTTCCCACTGGCACCCAGAACCATTCTTTCTCTGTTTGATTTATAAGATAGCAGGGAGGGCTGGTAGGCTTGGAGTTGGAACAAAACAGGGAAGGAAAACGTCATGGGAAGCAACCTATTTTTGAAAACTGTGAGCTGACGCCAGGAGATTAGGTTCTGTTTGTCTTGGCTGATGGGCTTGTTTAAACACACACACACACACACACGCACGCGCACACATGCACACGCACACGCACAGAGTATGCTTGCTGTCTGGGTCTGCTCTGGCTGTCTGGAAGCATGTTGGCTTTGTTCAGCCCACCCCCTGCTGCCAGGAGCTCAACTCTGTCCACTGCAAACCCCCTGTCAGCAGGAATTCTGATGCTGACACAGCACAAAGCTGCCTCAAGAGGCCCTCGCAGTTTCTGGACTGTTTCTGGACTGATCTCAGATTCCTCTGTAGCAGCTAATGCCTGGAAGAACTCCCCCTACAGGCTGGGAATGGAGGTCAATGGTGCATTAACGGGACACTGGGTCCCCTAGCGTGTGGCACATGGACAGCTGGCCCCTGCTGAACGAAGGCAAACCTAGCTGGGCTGCAGGTGTCAGGAGCGAGGTCTGGGAGAGGCCACTCGGGGCTCCTCGTTAGGGCTGGGTGAGGGTACTCGGCTCGGCTTTAAGAGCAACCTGATATCACGGCTTCATGGAGATGACCTGTTTCTGGTCGGCCTCCCTGCACCAGGCTGGGCGCTCCTCCAGAGCAGAGACCACGCTCCACACACCTCTGCTTTGCTCTGCGTCCGGCCCAGAGCAGGTATGCACCCACCCTCAGCTGCTTGGGAGCTGACGGCTTCAGGGGAGGAAGAGGGCACGACAAGAAGCGGCCCGGGAGCAGGCACAGTCACTTTGGCTCGGGGCACTGCGGACTGGCGGGGCTACCCGAGCCGGGCCTTCAGACACTGCGAGTGTGTGCCAACAGCGGGGTGGGAGGGATGGCACTCGGAGGGGGGAGCAAGACTGACGACTCTGAGTGCCAGACAAGAAGATCTGGCACTTGCAGCTTAGAGAATCCTTTCTCCCCACCTCCAGAAGGTCACTGCTTCTGAGGGCAGCACAGATGCCACTTGGTACAAATGCCAGAGTCGTCGGAGACGGGTGTGGCCGAGAGCTGGCTGCTAGCTCTGGCTGGCCAGGATCCCTGACACTAGTCTGAGAGCAGCCCCGGGTGCCAGCCCTGCTCCCGGACCCCTTTCTGCCGTGCCCCCCAATCTGCAGGGCGGCTAAGGGGGCGTGGAGGCCAGTTAGCAACAGATGCTCACAAACCATCAGGTGGCCAACCCCAGCCTGGAATCCTCAGTGTTCAGGAAAAGAAAGGAAGCTTCTACCTCATCTCAGTCTCAGGACTGGCTCAGGGGGCAAAGTGTGGCTAGAAGGGCTCCTGCGTGCGGGGAAGGTTGAAGAGGGCCTGTCACAAGTGTTCATGACATAATGTTGAGGAAACAAAGCGACACACAACATTGTACACACAATAGGATCTCAATTACATCTGAAATGAAAACAAACACGGAAAAAAAGTCTGAAAGAAAAAGCATCAGAACATTGACAGTGGTTATTTGTGGGTGCTGGAATCAAAGAAAATGAGTATTTTCTTCTTTATACTTCCTTTTTTCTTTTGATGGGCATGCGTTCTGTAATCGGCATTTTATAATCAGGAAAAAAAAGTCACTAAGGAAAATAAGAGAGCCTGGTACTGGCTTCTGATCGGTCCCAGGAAGCATGAGGCTGAGGAAAAGCCTACAGGGACTCAGTCCCTTCCCACAACAGTCCCCCTGGGCCCTGATCCTGCCTCACTGCTGGATGCCCAGGGCCACAGCTTCCACAAGATGAGGCCCTCCCTGCTCTCACCTGCAGCAATTCCAGATCGGACGAATCCTCCTGCCCGGGGACCATTTCTGTTAGCATCTCCGACATGACTTTTGTGTTGCCTCGAACAACATCCAGTTCACTCCGAAGCCTGGCAATCTGTTGGGCCAGGGGGGTGGGAGTAGGGAGGAAAGCAGGAAGCAGAGGTCAGTCAAGCTGCACCTGTCCAGTGACAGTCCCCTTCACCATGACATCTAGGTCACACCTCTGAATGTGCTCGGCATTCGAAGGCTTCTTGTCTCACTCTGGTCTGTACGTGAGGGTAAGGGAGACACCTGAATGGGGCCGCGAGGCCACCCCACAAGGGCCCTGTTTCCCAAGAGTTTGTCATGGGTGACTGCCGGGAAAGAGCGCTGCGTCTGGCGCGGACGGAGCTGGTGTGCAGCTCAGCCCTCCCACCGCAGAAGCCTGAGTGGGAAGTTCATCTCTCAGGCCTCTGTCCCTACTCTTTCAAGTGAAAGTGGTAGAGCATGTGACTGATCCCCAAGGGCCCTCATCGTTATAGATGCTGGCCCCAGGGGTTTACAATCGAAGCATTTTGGTCCTCCGAGGAGCTGGCCAGTTCAGCTGCACTTTTCTGGTGTGGCAAGAATGAGGGAAAGGGACCAAGAGAAGACTCGGGGGGAGACCCCCTCCCACCCCGGCTCCCTACCTGCCCATCCAACAGAGCTCCCCAAAGCCTGAGCCATCTTTCCTCCAGTAGGGACACCATAAGGGACAGACCTGAACCTGTCTGAGCCTCAGTCTCCTCACCTATGGAGAGGGGAAAACACTGCCCACTGCTGCTAGGAATGACTGAAGTGAAGACCCAGTGCAGGGCTGGTACCCATGCACCCAGTACCGACCCGATCCCTTTCCTACTACAATAACCAGAACGCTGGATTTTGCTACGGCTCTCAACTGCAATTTGACCTAGCTCAAATGACACCTTCTGTCCTCCCTGAAGCCTTTACTGACTCTCCCCTGCCCCTCTCCCTGAGGCAGAACCAGCCAGCCCCCCTTCTACAGCAGGCCCCGCTCTGCCCCCCACCCCATTGCTGATCTCCTGGGGGCAGGGACTCTGCTGAGTGGAGGTCAGTACTCTCAGCACAGGAAAAGGGACGGGGGCCTCAATAAATGTGTACTGGATGGACAGATGGACAATGGTCAATGAGGACACTGGCCTAGGTCCCAAGAGGCTCTTCTCCTCTCTGGTTCTGCCTGGTGGGTGAATTCCTCCGGAGTCTTAGCCACAACAGGTTTCTGGCCCTGGAAGCTCAGGAATGCAACAGACACCACATGGGCTCAGAAGCCCTTGGGGTCCCTCTAGGCCAGGCTGGGTTCCTGCCGGCTCTGCGTCCATTTTCCCCCAGGGGCAGGACCCATGCCTTCTCGCCCATTCTAGACCCTCCTCCAGACTGTCCTGGCTGCAATGGGAAGGCTCTTCCCAAACTCCCACGGAACTGACAAGGAGTCAGTGGAAGGTCTCAGTGGGACCATCCAACTCCAAACATGTCAGACTCCCCTTTGAGCAGTAAGTGGCCCAGTTCTGCCGCTGGAAGCAGAGCCCACAGCTGCCGGAGACTTTCTGCCCCGGGGGCTTGAGTGATGACCACAAGGCCTCTCCAGCTGCCTGCCAAGTCCACGATGACTCCATGGGGTCGGAGGACGGACTACCACCCTGTTCTACTGGCCCAGCTGGGTTATATGACCTGACTGAAGCCACACAGTGAGTGGCGGAGTGGGGACTCAAGGCCAGGCCCGTCTGACCTCTGGCTCTCCTCCTCCCGCTCACCTCCTCAGGGCCAGCAGAGAACAAAACGTGAGTGGCCCTGGCACGACGTTTCGGTTAACCACACCTCATCGATTGACCCCTCTGTTTATTTTTTATTTTTTAAAGATTTTATTTATTTATTTGAGACAGAATGAGAGAGAGAGAGCACATGAGAGGGGGGAGGGTCAGAGGGAGAAGCAGGCTCCCCGCCGAGCAGGGGGCCCGATGCGGGACTCGATCCCAGGACTCCAGGATCACGACCTGAGCCGAAGGCAGTCGCTTAACCGACTGAGCCACCCAGGCGCCCCTTGACCCCTCTGTTTAAATGAGTTTCCATAATAATGACGCTGTCACAAATATTAAATAAGGACTTAAAAAATATAAACACTGGAAGAGAGTTTCGGTTTCCCCCCCCCCCGCCAAGTCTGATCAATTCTCAAATTTTAACTAATGGACATTTTAGAGATTCATCTAAGTACTATTTTCTGCGACTCGTCTAAAAAAACTCCAGTTTGGCGTTAAAACGGCATTGGCCTCTCAGGAAATAACTCAGGGAAGGTGGGCAGTGTTTGGAATAAAGGCAGGAAGGGCGCTTCCTATGGGACTCCCTCATGCTGGCCTCCGCCTCCACGGGACCTCGCTGATCGCGTCCCCAGCCTCTGATGGCTGACGCTTCTTCCAAGATCAATCCAAACCTCTCTGTGTGACTCACAAGGCTGTTCACGACGCAACTCGGTATCTGTGCTTTGGCTCCCCCTCTGCCTCTCGGATCCTGCACCAATCCTCCAAAGCTTCCAGTTGCTGTTCCCGTGAATGCCCCGCTCCTCCGTGCCTCCGCCCCCCACTTTGTCCGATGAAGCCCCCCTCCAGCTTCAAGAGCCTCAGCAGCGTCAGCTCCCAGGGTGACCCTCCAGGCAGCGCTCATCTCTGGGCTCAACTCCTGGTTCCCGCTCCCACAACCACGCCACCACCCTGTCCGCCGGACTGTCTTTGCCCCCGTCTCCTCGCTACACGGTGAGCCCTCGGGAGAGGGCCTGGGCCCTTCCGTCTGTGGGCCGCCGCCACCTAGCACAGCGCCTGGTCAGGGAAGGCATCTGTATGTGTCCCAAAAGGGTGAACGAGGCCAGGCGGCCACCTTGCCTATGGCCCGGAAGTCTGCAAGTACCTGTTCTGAATTGGCCGTGATGGGGCCCGTCACACTCAGAGCCGGGGCCTGAGGAGCGGAGTAGGGAACAGGAGGAGGCGAGGAATAGGAGCTGGTACTCGTCCTCTGCTGCGACTGGGACCTGGGCATGGTTGCGGCTGGATCCACTTCGGGGACGCTCTGGCACAGCAACAACAAAGTCCTTGGTTCACCTGGGCTGCCTGTGTGGCCGGGCCTGGCACCTACCCCACCCCAGGGTGGCCCTTCCCGCCACAGCAGCCGGCAGGCAGGCAGGGGGCCCAGCTTTACTGCTGACTCTGAGGCTGGAGGAATCCCTCTGCCCCCTCCGCACCCAGGTTCTCCATCCATGCAGGGGGCTACCAACAGCTCCTCGCCGACACCAGAGCCGCTCAGGAAGGCAGCACTGAGGGCGCTCTGTGAGAGCTTTGGTCAGGGTTCCCATTATTAGGACCACCTCAGAAACTGAGTGGAGGGGGCCTGCTACGAAGTTTTGCTAATCACGGATCCCTATTTGGTACCAGAAGATGATGTTTTGGCCTTTACGAGGAGACTAATATAAATAGTAATTATGCAATTTACTGAATGTTCTTTGTAATTATAGGCACAACAACGTGGTTCTGTGTCATTATTAGAAGAATAAAACAGGTTACGTTTATTCCACAAAGCACAGTAGTGGTTTGGAGGGATCATAATGAGAATAACGCTTTGCAAAGTATAATTTCTTTTTTTTTTTTTTAAAGATTTTATTTATTTATTAGAGAGCGAGCAAGAGAGAAATAACATGAGAAGGGAGAGGGTCAGAGGGAGAGAAGCAGGCTCCCCGCTGAGCCGGGAGCCCGATGTGGGACTCGATCCCAGGACTCCGGGATCATGACCTGAGCCAAAGGCAGTCGCTTAACCAACTGAGCCACCCAAGAGCCCGCAAAGTATAATTTCTTATGCTTTCCCTTTGAGCATCTCAAATAGCCTCCTGAACATTAACTGTGATCCATGCAAAAGACCTGTACAGACGCTCTGGACTTCCTGACCCCATTTCAGAGATGGGCAGATGGGGGGCCAGCAAGGCAGAGTGTGCCGGGACAAGGTGCCTCTCCCAGATCCTGGAGCTGCCTGGCTCTCCCCCGGGACCAGGGGCTGATCCCCAGCCAGTAGAGGTACCAGCTTCCTGGGACGAACGGCATCCATTCAGGCGCACAGAGCTGCACCACGTTGTAAGAGCTTCCATGGCAGGCCCCTAAACAGGCCAACCCTCGGCTTTGAATCCCAAGGCTGGTGGAATTCAAGGGTGTCTGGATGGATGCTGAACAGTTGTAGCTCAAAATAAAATTTCAATCTATCTGAAATGTACAGTCTGAAAAAAACAAAAGCCGCCCTTTGCCCCACGATCAGTGACGTCATCAGCTCCCCCACATTGCCAACACTGAGGCGCCTCAGTGTTCTCCCAGGGAGATGCCAGTATCCGCACACCAGATTCCCGGGGCCTCTGAAAAGTAGGTGTTAGTGGCCCTCACGGGATGGATGGCTCCGCCCAAGCAGCCATTTCCACGAAAATGTAGGAACTGATCCCTCTATTATATCCTTTCACAGTCAGATGAAAATGTGGTGGGGGGGAAGATCACTGCTGCCACTGAATCACCAGTCAACCAGCTGTCTCACTCCTGCTTTCTCCTTGTTATTAAAAAGAAATGCCCTCAAGCTTTAAGAAAGCGTGATGACAAGCTGAATAATTCAAAGGCAGCAACAGAAGGGTGGTGGCAGTGACTGGCCCGTTCTGCAATAGGTCTTTCTAGAAAATGCCAGCTGGAAGCTTACCCGCTGTGGTGTGTGGATGGGAGACAGAGCGTCCAAGTCTGCCATGGGAAATTCGACCCCCTTCCTCTTCAGTTCCTCGTATATATGCACCACGCCAGTGAGGTCAGGGCTGCTTCGAAAGGCATCCGCCCACGCCTGGGGGGAAAGAGAGGGCCTGTTAGGAAGCATTTCTCACCGAAGGCAGCCCAGGTGCCCTCGCAGAGGCGTATGCTCTCTGGCCAAACCCACTCTGTTCCTGTCCCCCCACCACCCCCAGGGCTGCCACGATGTGATGGGTGAAATGTGTGTTTTTAACGGTGCTGTTGAGCAGGAACAAAAACACAAAACTTAATTCAGCATGTAGTACTTCCTTGGAGAAGATGCAGAGAAATAACACCTAGGCACTGTGGCGCATCCTAAAACGCAGGCATTTCCCTCATCGCCAGGAAATCAATTCCTGGTGGCGCTCAGCCGAGGGGCGTGAAGACGCGGGCCCTGCTGCCACGCCTGCAGGACACCGCGGGGACCGCAGCGCCGCTCGGCTCTGTAGAGCTCTCGGGGGCGGAGGCAGGAGCCGTAGGCAAACTGAGCAGAAAGGAAAGGCGAAACTGATGTGTGACGGGAAATAAAGGCTAAAGTGGGTTCCTCAGTGGATCGGAGCGCTCGAAAGCGGAGACCGCCTAGCCCAGCCGGAGAGGCGACATGACGGTGGCCCAGGGGCGGGAGAGCCCGAGCCGCCCACAGTCTCAATGCACACCTGCCCACATGGCAAACGCCACCACAAAGCACACCCACTAGAGTGCCTTCGATGAAAACACCCCACACAGAGTTTGAAAAGAACACATATTTCAATAGACTCACTTTGCATTGATTCGTGAAACTCAAAAAAAATTTTTTTTTTTTTTTAAAGATTTTTTATTTATTTATCTGAGAGAGAGAATGGGAGATAGAGAGCATGAGAGGGGGAGGGTCAGAGGGAGAAGCAGACTCCCCGCCGAGCAGGGAGCCCGATGCGGGACTCGATCCCGGGACTCCGGGATCATGACCTGAGCCGAAGGCAGTCGCTTAACCAACTGAGCCACCCAGGCGCCCCTCAAAAAAATTTTTTAGATATTTTGTTCTTGGGACGCCTGGGTGGCTCAGTCGGTTAAGCATCTGCCTTCAGCTCAGGTCATGATCCCGGAGTCCTGGGATCGAGTCCCGCATGGGGCTCCCTGCTCAGTGGGAGCCTGCTTCTCCCTCGGCCTGCCACTCCCCCTGCTTGTGCTCTCACTCTCTCTCTCAGGAAATAAATAAATATTAAAAAAAAAAAAAGAAATAAAATATTTTGTTCTTTAGAAGTTACGAAAGAAAGAGAAAGGAAAGGAAAGGAAAGAATAGAATCTCCAAAGGGCTCCCCCGCCAAATGAAGCTCAGCTCTTCAGCACCGCCCTGTCCTGTCACCACATACATACCCAGAGGAGGAGGCACAGTCTCGCGCCCACGGTTCTGTTGCCAATTCTGCTGTTGTCACAAGCCTTTAAGTGCCTCCCTGGCTCTAGCGATGCGTTCCAACCAATCCTGAGGCAGCCATGGAAACTCTATCTCTAACCAACATACCCATTTGAAGTTAAAAGGTCAGTTTCCAAAAAGCCTCGCTCATTCCGACTGATGGGTCTCACCACAAACATTACTGTCAGCTGGCCTTCCTTGATCCACTTATTTGGTCTGCACACTCGGGGATTTAGTGCCCGCTGGAGGACGGCCCCTCTTGGCCAACACTTCCTTCTGGAGGCTGAGTAGGGCCCAAGGTGCCTGCGGAGGCCTGTCTGGAGCGCCAGCTGGACAGCCGTAGCACCGAGGCCTGCCCCCCTAGGGGGTGCCCCAGAGCCCTGTTCTCCACCAGCTGCTTTGGCTGCCACCACTGGACTCAAAATCCAGCTGAGTCCCGGGAGGCTAGCTTCAAAATGCAGCTAGCATGTTCGTTTAAGGTCTAAGACCAGGTTTACAGCCTGCTGTGGGAGGCTGGGGAGAAAAAAGCATGACCGTTCTTCCTGGTGCCACTTCCTGCCTCTATTTCTATGGGAGGACAAACCGCTCCAGGGGACCACTTTTCATTTATTTTGCTCTCCATCTCAGCCAGATCGGAGATAGGAAGAATGGAAATTAAAGAACCATCACTGTGCTCTCCAGGCAGTGGAGACTTCTCGGGGCACCTGCCCCGACAGCGAGCCAACAGGCCCCCCTTCTCTGGGACTGTGTCTTCTGTGGCCCCAGGAGGGGAATACACATCCTAAGTTGGGCCAGTCAGCTTCCCCTCCTCCCAGGAGCTTGGCCCTGAGCGTGGGGAGAGCTGGACTGCTCTCCTTGGGTAGGTGACACTGTCCTCTATAGATGTGGGCCCTGGGAGGCAGCGATGTGCCCCCTGGGGACCGGAGAGCAGAGACAACCTATGTGTTGGAAGGTGCAGCCAACAGAGGATTTGGAGGGTTTTCCTGATCCCTTCTTGTCCCTTCCTCCCCAGGTCCAGTCACACCCCAGGGTTCTGGGAAGCCCTGCCTGCTCATGACAAACTGCCCTCTTTGCCTAGGCAAAAGCTGGGATTGGCATTTGATACCTGTAGCCAAGCAGTCTTGGCTCATCTACTCCCTTCCCACCTGCTACTACTTCAACCCCTGTATGGGACACCCCTGTGTGGTGTGGGGTGAGCTGGCTGCTAATAGAGCATATGTTCATGGCAGCATTCTCTACCGATGCCAAACAGGGAGCAGGGCAAGGGGGCACCTTTAAAGGACAGTCGTAAGTGGAAACACGGAATTGGGATACATCCAGAGACGCTGGGCTTCTCGCATCTTCCTGGCACCATGCTCAAATACCTGTGCTCCTGTCTTCTTCCCCAATAGGTCATACCTGTGAAGGCACACATCGAGTCTCGCCCGTGCACAGAGAAGGCAGTCAGTCACCATTTGTCAAATTAGACTGACTTCAGACCTCACGGTTACTAAGCATCCTTATTGTTCTACTTGGGAGAACACAGGACGATGGCCAGTTAGGCTGTCCACGGGCTGAGGGGACCGTGACAAAGAAAGCAGGAGCCCCACTGGACAGCTGACCCAGCTGAGATTTCAGAATCTGCTCTAGGGGAGAGGTGGCAAAGCTCAGGAAGTCTGGTTCACTCCGGGTCGCCAACCTAAAGCCAGGGAGCCACAGCGGGAGTGCCAGCAGGCTGCCCTATATGAAAGCAAAGTGCTTTTCTGGCATATGTCTACAATGTTGGGGGCTGAAAGACCCAGAGGAAGGTCAATAGGGAGAGAAAAAAAAGAATTTCATGCTTTCATTTCCTTTGCTCCTTGGGATTATACACCAAACGCCAGACTGAGGCCTTATACTACCACAAACTGTATTGTACTTGTTTCTATATCCCTCAAGTTTTGACAAAGTTTTAAATCATCCAATTTCAGATCAATGAATGACTGCTGATTTAAATTGTGGGTTCCGTTCTCTGGCTTCTGCCATGTTCTGCTTCTGCTCCTGGACCAGACTGCCTAGTCCCAGTGACAGGGTCTCCAGAGAGCTGCCAGTCCACATGGAATGTGGCCAAAGGCCGGGCCACCACGTCTCTGACACCTTCCAAGAACACAACACCTCCAGCTCCTGCCCCCACCCCTACCAGCTCACTTTCTTCAGTGGAAAGAAAAACCTTCAGTGGAAAGAGGGTATTTTTAGATTCGATTGCTAGGAGGCAGGGGGTGGGGAGGCAAGGTAAGGGGGGGGAGGGGGGAGGGGGAGGGAGGCAGGAGAAGCATGATCACCATGAAGTTACCCTACCAGGATGGTATCATTTCTGTTCCTGAAAGCAACTGCAAGGGAAAGGCTGAGGGATGGCACAGAGTACAAGTGTCCTTCTTGTCTTCTGAACAAATGGGACTTCACATGAAAAAACAGAAAGGCACGCAGCCAAAGGCCAGCCAGGGACCAGGTGAGAAACAGAGCGGGGGCTGAAGGTGGCAGGCAGTTCAAAGGCTGCCCTGCTCTCAACATCTCTCCTCTCTTGCTGCCAGGGAGACCAGCTCCCCTCCCAAAGGGCAAACTCCTGTGGCGGGGAAGCCCACTGGGCCCTCACACCTAAGTCAGGTAACCACTTCCAACTGCCCTGCCTTACAGCTTACGCGCTGGGCTTGGGCTGGGGGAGATGGAGGGCAATCTGAAGGGCAGGGCCTCGGGTGCACACAAGCCTGAGGGGTATCTCTTTTGGGGGTCCCGGGGGAGATGGAGTGGCTACGGAGGGCTAGAGGACAGCCAGAGGATACAGATGCCTCAAGGAGAGACGGGACAGAATGTGGGAATGAGAGATAGGCATCCACGGATTCTCTTCAAAAATCCCCCTAGAGGGCTGCGGATGGCAAACGTGTGCTGGTGCAAATGGCCCCAGCGTGGCCAATCTCAGGCTGACAATGCCTGTGATCAGCATCCCAGGAAAGGAATTGGAAGGCATGGTGGGGGCCAGGAGAACATGTGAAGACAAGCACCCATTTCCCTACAGGCACAGGGAGACTCTCAGAAAAGCTGGTTTGGAGGGGCGCCTAGGTGGCTCAGTCGGTTAAGTGTCTGCCTTCGGCTCAGGTCACGATCCCGGGGTCCTGGGATCGAGCCCTGCATCGGGCTCCCTGCTCAGTGGGGAGTCTGCTTCTCCTTCTCCCTCTGCCTGTCGCTTCCCCTGCTCTCTCTCTGTCAAATAAATAAACAAGATCTTAAAAAAAAAAAGAAAGAAAGAAAGGAAAGCTGGTTTGGAGACAGGCCCCCTCCCTGCTTCCACCGTAGGGGAGCAATCAGAGGGACAATGGACTCAGGCTGATACCTGGTCATCAGAGCCTCGGGTCCCACCTCCACCAGGAGTTCCAACCATGCTTCCTGGGCTGGGGTGGGGAGCACTTCTCCGTCTAACCCCTTGGCCTTAAAAGCTTTTCAAGTGTTAATACGTTCAGAGTTTAGGGCAGCCCCTCAAATATCCCAAAGCCAGCTCAAGTCCTCCCTGGGTAGGCCCTGGCCCTCTATCATCTGCAAGCCTCTGTCTCTCCATAAAATCACCAGCTCCCCAGGGGCAGGGCTGGGATTGGCCCAGTTCCACTTCCTGGCAGCTGGGCTCCGAAGAGCACTTAGAAACGCCTGGATGGCGAGGATGGCGAAGAAGAAGCTGTCATGGCTCTGGCACCCACACATTTGACCGCACCACTTTTCGGTCTCACTGCGTTTCTACGATGGCCTGCTGCCTCCTCCCAGGCTGGCAAGAGGGCCGGGGATCCGCGGCCATTGCCCCCATCCCCACCCTTGTATCATGGTGGGAACAGAACCTGCCCTTCCTGGGGCGGGGGATATCAGACTCCCAGGGCGGACTGCCCAGTTCTTTCAAATATATTCAACAGGCAAATAAAGTCCTCTTCTTTCTCCAAAGAGTTAAGAACTGGTGGACGAGATGCAGTACGTCCACATACTCATCAGATGGGCTTTAGTGCGGATGCGTTGGTGAAAACGCTGTGCACCTAAAGCTCTCGGGTGCTGGTGGGAAGGAACAGCAGGGCCTGCTGGTGTAAGTACTAAACTGGAGCATGGCCATTCCCCACCACCCAGCAATTCTGCTCCCAGCTGTGAGGCTGACCCCTACGGAACCGCTAATATTTTATTATTTTTGACCAAAAAGATGGCAGTTTCACACCTAATATAAATGGATATGCATGCTCACCCAAAGACACCTGCTACCTGTTAATAGCAGCACTTTTCATAATGGCCCCAAATGGGGAACAACAGCATGTCCCCACCATCAGTGGGAAGGATACACAAACCGTGGTGCATTCACCCACAGGGACTTGGCCAGCGATGTGAGCAACGGGAACAGAGGCCGATGGTCAGACCCAGTGACAAGGTAAGCCCTGCAAAGAAGGCGTGGCCGGACACACAGACCTAACAGAGTGCTGCTGCACAGCCCACACAGATGAACTTCAAGAACACGAGAACTCCATCCAGGCTGTGAGGTGAGGGGGTCCTCCCAGGAGGTCGGGGCACTTTGGGTGTGGGTCATATTCTGCTTCATGACACAGGGGCTGGCTACCCAGATACGTTCAGTTTGTAAAAACTTATCAAGTTGTATGTGCTACTTCAATCTGTGATCTCCTGCACATATGTTAGAATTCGGTAAGAAGAAAAGGCTGAAGATGCTGTTCGGTTTTTTGTCCATCCCATTCCAGAAGCCAAGCCAGCCGCCAGCTCTGAATGCTGTCTGCTTTCTTCTGTTGGGTGGCCATGACCAAAGATAAAAGTTCCTCAGGAGCTTTAAAACCTGGAGAGGAAGAGCCATCCCCAGGCAGGTAAGCAAGCCCACCAGAGAGTACCCTTATCCAAAGCCCTTGGCATCTTCCCAGCTGGACCACGCTGACCCTCCAGCGCGTCCTCGCTGGACCAGAAGCCCACGAGGCCCTCAGGGGCCCATCCTGCTCCTGCCCCTGTGGGTGGGCGCGCATGCCGCCACCAAGCCGGCAGGGGGAGTCCTCACGACACCAGCACCGGCCGCTGAGCCCCTGCGGGCTGATCTCAGACTCGGGACTCGGAGTAGGGAGGCAGGGACAGAGGCCCCCACTTTGCAGATAAGGACGCAGAAGCCCAGAGAGGCTCAAATACCTGCTGAGGTTACACAGCCGGGAGAAGCAGTGCTGAGAGCAGGCGGTGACCCTGATGGGAAAGCTGGGCCGGCGTCCCTGGGGACAGTCACAGCTACAGCCACTGCACAAGGCTCCCCAGTGCCCTCGCCAACAGGGGCGTCGCAGATCACAAGCCTGACCACAGCTGTGCCTGTCGGGGGGTGGCCAACCGCCCACCGGGCCTGGCCACAGGAAGTGCTCCTTCCAGGCCTGACTCCAGAGAGACCTTGCCTGTGGCCACTGTGGGCCCGCACAAGGGGTTCAGGCTGGGGTGCCCCCTCTGTTGTGAGCAAAAAGTCACTATTTACTGGCCTGACATCAAATACTAGGGGTGTTGAGGCAGGGGAATGTACGGGGAAAGTCCCAGAATGGGGGAGTCGAGGGCAGAAGTAGGGGTGGGGAGGGTAGAGGGTGAGGTGGTTTGCACCTCTGTGTGTGTGCGTATGTGTGTGCGCACGCGCATGGGCGCGAAAGAAGGAGGGAGGGAGGGAGGGAGGGCGGGAAGGAGAGACATGAAGACACGCCAGGTGGGCAGAAAGAAGAGATAGGGACCACCTAAGAAGGAGGCGGCTCTGCGGTCACCCACACTCCTCCCCTTCCTCAGAGCTTCAGCAAACCATAGTCACCCATTCATTCAGAAAAACAACAACTTACCTATCACCTACTCTACACAGTCAACTGCTCTAGACCCCGGGGATATAATGTCCCTGGACACTCAGGGAACTCAGAGGCAGATGAGAGAAAAGTCAGCCTAGAAGTAGAGAAGACCATAAAAGAGGGTGACAGGAGAGAGGGGATGCTACAAACCTAGGGGTGGGGAGGCCTCTGGGGGCTGTCTGAAGGATGGAGAAGACTTGCACGCAGAGGACGCCCAAGAGAACCTCAGCCAGAGCCCCCCTTTCCTCTCCAGGCTCAGGTGCCACCACCACCTCGGATACCCCGTGCCCACCTCGGATCACAGTGCCTCCTGCCCAGCCCAGCCCACCCCCCTCTCCTCTTGGCTCCGGCAGACAACAGTACTATTGTGCTCGCTGACAAATGTGCCTTCCACCCTGTCACCAGGGGGCTCGGTCTAAAATCCAGATCCCTCTGTGTACACCCAGTTCAGAAACGTGCAGTGGTTCCCCACAGCCCACAGGACAGAGCACCGACTATCAGCATGCACGGCCCACAAGCCCATGACCATCCTTTTGGCCTCATCTTCTGGCCCCAGATATTCTTCATCACACTCTATGCTCCATGTGATGGCTTTAAAGCAGCCTCTTCTCTTTAAGACGTGCAGCTTCATTCCCCAACTCTTGAGGCTGGACCTGGGGACTTCCCTTCTAACAAATGGAATAGGACAAAAGAGATGGTGCGTGACTTCTGAGAGTCAGTCCCAAGGGGCACCACAGCTTCTTTCCCGAGCTCTCTTGGATCACTTGCTCTAGGGACAACCCGCTGCCATGTTATGAGGACACTCAGGAGTCCACACAGCAAGAAACTCAGGCCTCCTACCAATAGTCAGGGAGCAGCTGGGGCCTCCTGCCAACAGCCCTGTGGTGAGCCACCTTGGACGTGGCTCCTCCAGCTCATCGAGCTCGCAGATGAGGCAATTCTGGCTGACGTCTTGACCACAACCTCCCGAGAGCTCCTGAGCCAGAATCACTCATCTAAACTGCTCCTGAATTCCTGACCCACAGAAACAATGAGGTAATAAACATTTGCTGTGTTAAACCCCTAAGTTTTGGGGTAATTTGTTACAGAGCCATTAATACTGAATACATCCCGCATGTGTCACGTGTTCTTGATGCACGTGCTATCCCCTTTGCCCAGGCTACTTCTCACACTGACCTTTCCGCAAGCTCCCCACATCCTTCAGGATCCAACAGAAATGTCATCTCCTCAGTGAACCACTCTTTTAACACTGTCTCCCCCGATCCCACCCCGCCTGCCGCAGAGCTGGCCCCGACCCAATGCCTCACCAGCCCTGCATATGGCTCCAGTACGGCCCTTCCTACTCCATGTTGTCCCTGATGGCTTGGAGGCCTCACAGGGCCCCCCACCTGCCCCTGGGGGCAACAGAGAGCCATGGCACCCAGAATACCAGTGAAGGCTCTGTCAACTGGCTTGAGAGCTACCTCTCAGGGTTTTATTCTAGTGCAATGAGCGGAGAAACAGAAGCATTTCACAACAGGTATTTAAACCCAGGAGGGTCTCCATTCTTTCCTCCAAATGATGGGAAAGCACGAGGACCCCCTGCTCAGGGGCCCCACCTCACTCGGTCCCAACAAACTGGACGAGGGGAGCTCGCCTACCTGGATCAGAGCAAGCACCTTGTCCTGCACAATGGTGGGAGGGTTGTTCTTGGGAGAGATGATTTTGACCAGGACGCTGTCGATGAAATCCCGGTTGGCCACGAGAATGTGGAAGCGGTGGCCACAGTTCTTCACACACGTCTCCAGCACCTGAGGAGGGAGGAGAGGAAAGCAGGGTCACCACCATGGCAGCCGAGTTTCCACCCCGACCCCACCCTTTGCTTCTCCCACGTGGCCCCACCATCTCCTCCAGGGTCACGCAGGGACGGCACTGCATCCCTCCATTCTGATTCAGGCGTCCCTTGCTGACTAAAGTCGCCTGTCCCTGCACAATAATCAGGCAATTAGTTGGTAATTGAGGCACCAGTTTTGCATGAGAAGGATGCTGGTGTTTTAATGAGATCAAAATGACTTGAGCCGTCCCTGAAAATTAGCATTTTAACTCCTCTCTCAGGGCTCCTGGGTGTGAGACATTAGCCAATGGGACTCAGGCTCTGTCACAGAGAGGGCGGCTGTGACAGCCTGAATTGCTGCGTGAATTATTGGCCCTTGGATGTGAGGACGCAAGCAAACACACACAGACACTCACCCTCACACATACACACATACACACGTACACACGTACACGCCCCACACAACCCTGCCTCTGCAACTAAAATTGGCAATGACTAAGGATTTTCTACTCTTTTTTCTTTTTTTGGATTTTCTACTCTTAATAAATGGTTTGTGGGCCTCTGCTGCCAGTCAGCTCCCAGGTCCGTGTTCACTCCAAACCCTGCTCGCTCTTCCCCCGTCTGGAAAAATGAGGTACACAGGTCTTAGCCACTCAAAAGCACAGCGCGTGTGGGTTCTGGCCGGGTGGCTAGTGTGGGCTTGAATCTCAGCTCTGCCACTTCCTCCCTAAATGGCCCAGGACAAGCCTGTCTGAGCCTCAGCTTCCTCACCTGTAAAGTGGGCACATGAGTGCCTCCCTTGCAGGGCTGTAGTAAGGATGAGAGAGTATGTTTGAAGCGCCTAGCACAGTGCCCTGCGTTGGGGGGGGGGGGCAGTAAATGAGGACTATGATGTTATGATTATCATTCAAGAAGCTGCTGTACACACTTGAGGAAAGGAAAAACTTCACAGTCCCCACAGTACAGGGGAGAGGCCCCCTAGAATTCAGGGGTACCCACTGAAAGGTCTCCCCAGCCTTGAACACAGCTTTCTGAAGTTTTATTTTTTAAGATTGATTTTATTTATTTATTTGACAGAGAGACAGACAACACAATGGTGGGAAGGAAAGGAACACCAGCAGGGGGAGTGGGAGGGGGAGAAGCAGGCTTCCCGCAGAGCAGGGAGCCCGATGCGGGGCTCGATCCCAGGACCCTGGGATCATGACCCGCACCGAAGGCAGACGCTTAACCGACTGAGCCACCCAGGCGCCCCATGAACTTCTCAGCTCTCTGTAAACCAGCCCATACAATCACCTGGCCCTCCCCACACCAGCACCCCCCAGTGCCACGGTCAACTAGTGGAAAATGCCTCCTTGGAATGTGCCCAGCAACAGGGGACATTTCTGACTGCCTGAGTATCTTCAGTGGCCCAGACGGAGCTGATCACTGGTTATGTTATGCAGCCCATTCCAAAGGGCTGGGTTCATACAATGAGCCTTGACAAAGCACAGCCATTAGGAAAGGCTCACACCCTGTTTAACACTGACGGAGAGTGGACTACAAGCTGGGCACCATGCGGGAGCCTCCATGTTATGTACCATTTCATTCCAGTCTCACAACGAATTAATTCTCTTTAAGTGGATCGGCCTTCTCCGGAGCCCTTGCCTCCTCACCCACGAAGAGGCAGGCCACAGGGCTACCTCCCCCACCCCCCAAGATCAGCTGGGAGTCCCTCAGATGACAGGCAATGGGTGCCAGATTTCTTGTTCCTTCATCTGGTCCTGGAAATCGCCCGGGAAGGTGGGTATTATCCCATTTTCGGGATGATAAAGCTGAGGCCTGGAGACGCCGGTAACTTCTCCGAGGAGGCCAGAGCTGGCATGTGCCCCCCACCTGACAGCGACAGAGCCAGTCAAAACGGTGCCTTTCCCCACTGCCTGCCTGCCTGCACCATGGGAGGCTCCGGGTTCTGCTCGGCTTGCCCAGTAAGACCCCAAAGCTCAGCTTCCTCAGGTCACCGAGCTTTTCCTCAGCCAAGGGGGCATTCTCTTTCTTAGCCTCTGCATGTGCCTGAATCCGGGTGACCACAAGGTAACTAACATTCTCCCTCATAGTGACCGTGGGGACTGCACAGAGGAACCAGAGGGGTTCTTCTTGCCCTCCGGGAACTCACAGCTTCCCTTCTTTCTAGCATCCTCTAAAACCCTCTCGGAACTTTGCCTAAGCAGGCATCGGGCTGCTGAGACAAGGCAGGTGGCAGGGAGAATGGTTTATTTTATGAGAAGCAGGTGGGAAGGGAGGGGCAGGAGGCTGGGAAGAAAGCAGCTGTGGTGGGAAAGAACATGGCATAAAGGGGAGCAGGAAGGCCAACATGGCAGGGCTGCTGTGGCTCTGTCACCACACTCAGGGCCAACAGTGGGCGAGGACGCCCATCTCACCTTTGGAGAGCACATCCTTGTGTCTTCCAGGAGAGCAGACTTTAAAGTCAGTGTGGCCTAGGCTGGCCCTTGGGGCTCAGATACAGGTTTGGAAGTGCCCTGGATAGAGGTGGTGTGTGCTCCAGAGCAGCCCTGAAACCTAGCAGAGCAGCAGACACAGGAGGTCCTCCCTGGCCGGCAAGGGCCACTCAGCCACTTCACAGACTCTGCCAAAAATGCCCCTGGTAAATGGGTCCCTGTGGGTTGTAGGGCATGAAACACACAGCAGCCATTTTCCAGCAGCCAAAGCCCACAGAGTGACAAAAGGTGCCTCTAAGCAATCAGAAATGGCGGTTTCAAGTCCATACACTGTCTATACACCAAAGCAGAGAACCTCTCCCAGCCTCTGGTGAACTCCTGTTTGGGGTAAATACCAATATCTTTGTCAAAGGCCCACAAGGAGCAGGAGGACTGAGAGCAACTAATACAGTAAAGGAAGACAAACACAGAGAAGCCATAAAAGTAGACATGAGATCACATAACATGCACCAGGCTGGAGCCTTTGGTGTGGGGACAAGGGATCTGCCCATGTCAGAAGGCTCCCAAAGGCATCTCTGGATCTGCAGTGAAGACCTGACCACATCAACAAACAAGCAAACAAAAAACAAAAAACTTAGGCATAAATTTAACCAAGGAAGTGAAAGATCTATATCCTGAAAATTATAAGACACTGATGAGAGAAATTAAAGAAGCCACAAATAAATGGAAAGCTATCCCATGTTCACGGATTGGAAGAATTAATATTATTAAAATGTCCATACTACCCAAAGCCATCTATAGATTTCACAGGAATTGGAGAAAAATCTTAAAATTCATATGGAACCATAAAAGACCCTGAAGAGCCAAAGCAATCTTGAGAAAGAATAATAAAGCTGGAGACATCATAGTTCCTGATTTCAAACTATATTACAGGGCTATAATAATCAAAACAGTATCGTACTGGAATAAAAAAAGACAATGGAACAGAACTGAGAGGCCAGAAATAAACCCATACATAAATATATGGTCAACTAATATTTGATAAGAGAGGTATGAGGGTTCAATGGGGAAAGGAAGTCTCTTTGATAAACAGTGTTGGGACAACTGGATTAACCACATGCAGAAGAATGAAACCGCACCCCTATCTTACATCACTCACAAAAATTAACTCGAAATGGACTAAAGACTTAAATGTAAGACCCGAAACTGTAAAACTACCAAAAGGTAACACATGAAAAAAGTTCCTTGACACTGGTCTTGGCAGAGACTTCTTTTTTTAAGATTTTATTTAGTCATCTGAGACCCAGAGATACAGAGAGAGAGAAAGAGCATGAGCAGGGGGAGAGGTAGGGGGAGAGGGAGAAGCAGGTTCCCCGCTGAGCCAGGAGCCCAACGTGGGGCTCGATCCCAGGACCCCGGGATCATGACCTGAGCCAAAGGCAGACGCTTAACCTAATCTGAGCCACCCAGGCTCCTGCTGGCAGAGACTTTTTGGATGTGACACCAAAAGCAAAGGCAACAAAAATGAAAATGAACAAGTGGGACTATGTCAAATAAAAAGCTTTTGCACAGAAGAAACAATCAGCAAAATTTAAAAGGCACTCTACAGAATGGGAAAAAATATTTGCAAACCATCTATCCAATAAGGGGTTAATATCAAAAATATATAAGGAACTTAACTCAATAGCAAAAAAGCCCCCCAAAAAACAACAAAAAACCAAAACCAATCCAATTAAAAGTGGCCAAAGGTGGGGCGCCTGGCTGGCTCAGTCAGAGCATGTGACTCTTGATCTCGGGGTTGTGAGTTCAAGCCCCATAGAGAGATTACTAAAGTGTAATGACCTCAGAGATTACTGAAGATTACTAAAAAATAAATAAACTTAGAGATTACTAAAGATTACTAAAAATAATAGAGATTACTAAAAAATAAATAGAGATTACTAAAAAATAAATAAACTTAAAAGAAAATGGGCAAAGGACTTTAAATAGACATGTGTTCAAGGAAGATGCACAAATGGCCAACAGGTACATGAAAAGATTCTCAACATCACTAATCAGGGAAATGCAAATCAAAACCACAATAAGAGATCACTTCACACTTGTTAGAATGGCTATTATCAAAAAGACAAGAGACAAGTGTTGGCGAGGATGTGAAGAAAAGGGAATCCTTGTGCACTGTTGGTGGGAATGTAAACTGGTGCAGCCATTGTGGAAAACAGCATAGAGGTTCCTAAAAAAAAAATTAAAAACATAGCTACCATATGATCCAGCAATCCCACTTCTGGGTATGTGTCTAAAAGAAATGAGGGTGCCTGCGTGGCTCAGTTGGTTAAGTGACTGCCTTCAGCTCAGGTCATGATCCCAGAGTCCTGGGATCAAGTCCCACATCGGCCTCCCTGCTCAGCAGGGAGTCTGCTTCTCCCTCTCACCCTACCCCCTTCTTGTGCTCTCTCTCTCTCTCTCTCTGTCTCAAATAAATAAAATCTTTAAAAAATAAAAATAAAAGAAATGAAAACAGGGTATCAAAGAGATATCTGTACACCCATGTTCACTGCAGCATTATTCACAATAGCCAAGACCCGGACACAATCAAAGTATCCACTGATGGATGACTGTATAAAGAAAACGTGATGTATGTGTGGTATTTCTTTATCCATGTATACAAACACACAAACACACACACACACAGGAATACTATTCAGCCATAAAAAGGAAGTAAATCCTGCCTTTTGCGACAACATGGATGGACCTTGAGGTCATTACACTAAGTGAAACAAGTCAAATACAGAAAAACAAACACCCAATTTTCTCACTTATATGTGGAATCTAAAAAAGCTGAACTCACAGTGACAGAGTAGAACAGTAGCTGTGGGGCAGGGGAAATGGGGAGATATTGGTCAAATGGTACAAATTCCCAGCTATAAGATGAGTAAGCTCTAGGGATCTAATGTATAGCATGATGACTATAATTAATAATGCTGTAGTATATACTTTACAGTTAAGAAATTAGATCTCTTTTTTAAAGATTTATTTATTTGAGAGTGAGCAAGTGAGTGCACATGCACAAGCTGGGGGGAGGGGCAGAGGGAGTGAGAGAGAATCCTCAAGCAGACTCCCCTCTGAGCGGGGAGCCCGACACGGGGCTTGATCCCAGGACCCTGAGATCATTACCTGAGCAGAAATCAAGAGCTGGACGCTCAACCAACTGAGCCACCCAGGCGGCTCCAAGAAATTAGATCTTAAATGCATCCCCCCTTCCCCAACAAAGGTAATTATGTGAGGGGACAGAGGTGTTTACTAACCTTATGGTGGTAATCATTTTGCAATATACACGTGTATCAAATCAACACACTGTATAACTTAAACCTACATGTTATATGTCAATATCTCAATAAAGCTGGAGGAGTAATAATAATAATAATAAACCTAACCATCAGGAAAGGTTCAATGATGTTCACCATGTTCTTCCAGAAGGAAGTAAACACAGAGACCACTTTAGAGAGATTTCCATCCTTGGGCGCCTGGGTGGCTCAGTCGGTTAAACGTCCAACTCTTCGG
Source organism: Neomonachus schauinslandi (assembly GCF_002201575.2). Taxonomy (NCBI): domain Eukaryota; kingdom Metazoa; phylum Chordata; class Mammalia; order Carnivora; family Phocidae; genus Neomonachus; species Neomonachus schauinslandi. The sequence continues at coordinate 11,503,956 of NC_058417.1, read as the reverse complement.
TTTTGGCTCTGGTTGTGATCTCAGGGTCATGAGACCAAGCCCCAAAGTTGGGCTCCATGCTCAGTGCAGAATCTGCTTGAGATTCTCTGCCTTTCCCTCTCCCCCTCCCCCCACTCTCGTGCACTCTCTCTCTAAAATAAATAAATAAAATCTTAAAAAAAAGATCTCCCATCTAACCAACATGGTTACCATGAAGCTGGAAATGTAAAAGGATATGTTTTAGATACCAGGAAACTGCCCAACACCTATAGTTCATTCCCTGGTGATTTTAGTTACTGAAAACAATTCATTTTGGGCATCACTCTGGGTTTAGTGAATGCCATGGCTCAATTTCTGAGACAAAACCAACAGCTTTCAAGTCACTATTTCTCAGCTGGTCTTTTTTGTCTTTATTATTCATACCCCAATTCCCTGGCAGAGAATATCCTCCTAATAAGTCTTGGGTTTTCACTTGGGTGAAAAATCCAAACAGTTTCTCTGCTTTAAAAGGCAACATGTTATAGCTGTTTTGGATAAACAACAAACTCTTCAAACCTGCAGAGAGGCCCACGTGCTGACCTGTTACAGCTTGCATTATAAGAACTCACTGTGGCCCAGATTTGGCCACATCTGAATAACTGTTAGCTTTCCAGACAGAAATAACACCCGAAGTTGTCCCTTTGAGTTTCGTGACATTTTAAGAAAGGGCAAAAATCTGGTCTGTTTCTTCCCGAAAGGAGTCACTAGGCTGACTTTTCCAGAATCTCTGCACCAAAGACCAGTTTTTACCCCCATAATCTACAGCTGGGCACTCACTAGCCCGAAGTCTGGGCAAACCCCCAGACCTCTCTCTGGATTGAGGGGATGATGACATCTGTTTGGGAAGGTTACTGCAAGCAATTGCTTTAACACCTGAAAAGCTCAGCACAGTCCTGGGCAGGTTCTGGGTAGAAGGCAGCAGGTTTGTAAGGAGGGACTTGATACCTAGGAAGGCAACTAGCGAGGCTGGGTCACAGCAGGCTGGTGGTCGGAAGGGCATCCACAGCCAGGCCTTCAGCTTCTCTGCTCTGGGTTTCTGAACTAGTCAGTGCTGCACGTACCTGATCCTCTGCTCCTATGTACCAGCTTGCAGCTCATCCACCACTTTGGGGGAAGGCAGGCAAACCCAAGCGCACTATGGGAAGGCTCTGCTACACCCTGGTGGTGCTCGCACCAAGCCATCCACAGGCCGTGGCTGCCGGAGGCTGTGCTTGAGTGGACAGAGCGAAAGCCCTGGGGGGGGGGGGCAGGGCCGTGAACGTGGATTTCCCCAGACGCTTTCCCACCCCCACGAGGGCAGCACTCACAGTCAATGCCAGCATGACCTCTCTGTAGTTCCGGTTCCCGTTGAGCCGCTTCTTCAGGGCTCGAATGGCATCCTTTGGCCTAGAGAGAAGGACATGTTAAAATCCTTGCACATTCCACTCGGGGCTGCTACCCTACAGAGTCACTCCTGTTTGTGTGAACCAGCATATATACAACGTTGTCTGTTACACACGAAGTATTAGGTGGCATGTTTATACACATAAAAGATCAGAAACAAATGAAGTCTTCATCATTGTGAAACAGGTTAACTTAAAAAAAATTTTTTTAAGTTTTATTTATTTATTCTTTCAGTAATCTCTACACCCAACATGGGGCTCGAACTCACGACCCGAGATCAAGAGTCCCATAGCTCTTCCGACTGAGCCAGCCAGGCGCCCTGAAACAGGTTAATTTAAATCATGTTTATCCCACTATATAGCTGCGGGAAAAAATAAAGACACTCCTTATGCACCAATATGGAGCCAACTCAAAGAAATGTGAATAGAGTTGTGTGCAGAGCAGTGCATAAGGTATGCTCCTCTTTGGCTTATAAAAGGACAACATACATACACACATACATAGTACACAAGCCAGCAGAGGGAAGAGAATCTCTGGAAGGAGCCCCAAGAAGCTGGTAACTCTGGCTGCCCCTTAGGAGGAGAACTGGGTGGCAGAGAGGAGGGAGCGAGAGGTTTCTCACTGGGCTTTTTTGCAGTCCTTTTGCATTTGGCATCACATGCAAATATTCTTTATTCGGAACAATAACTAACCCACTAGTGTGGGGGTACACCGAAGGGACAACAGACAGAGACACAGAAGAAAGAATGGCCAGCTCCCCGTTGAGGCTTGGATGTTCAGCTCCTGCTTAGCAGGGAGTCCGCATCTCCCTCTGCCTCTCTCCCTGCTCATGCTGTCTCTCTCAAATAAATAAAGTCCAAAGAAAGAAAGGAAGGAAGAAAGAAAGAAAACTTAATTAAGTCTCCTCAAAACCCAAAGAATTGTGTGTTTTTAGGTAATGGAGCCGATGTGGATTCCCAGAGGCACGTTCATAAGTTGATTGTTTGGAACCTGGAACACGTTCTTCCTTAAATCACAGTTAGAGCTAGGAGTGAGGGTCCCCAAACCAGCCCTCTAGAAGCAGCTAGAAGGTGCAGCCCTTGGGTCTAACATGTTATTTCGTTTATTCTAAGCCAGGATCCAACAAAGCTGCGGGACTCATGGCTACCTCTAGCATGAAGTCCCGCCCCCAGACGCCCCATCACCTGCACTCCTGAGAGTCCCCAGTCCGCCTGCAGACTGGCCTTTTGCTATCACAAGTGGGCTCCAGCCTTCCCCTGATCTACGTGTCAGAATATCTGGGTCTTTCGAAAGTTGAAGGTTTGTAAGTCAGGGACCTCCTATTCCTACAGCTCTGAAATATTTATGATCTCTTTACCAAAGGAAAACGCCCTTTCAAATATGTGTGAGGAAGCTGGGGGAAGGGACGGTAGAAGGTCTGCTAATCAGCCCTATGTAGTCAGAAATACACAGGAACCAGCCAAGGCTTCTAGAAGAGATTTGAAAACGCCCTGAGTCACCTACTTCCCATTCCCAACTTGAAACGTGGCTGCCTGCAGGAATTCTTGGCTCCTGAGCCCAAAGGCTGATGGGACGAGGCTCTCTGGGGAATGGGTCCCTGCCAAGTGTGTTTACAGCATGGCTGCAGTTTCCAAACAGGGATGCTGATTTCTGCAAATATGGGACTCGACAAGCTCCTGGCTTTGAGGACTGTTTGTGGACTTGAGCTGGTGAAGGTCAGTGGCTGCTGGCCAGGAGCGTGGATTGATTTCCTCTCTCTCCAAGGCTCTGCCAAGCCACGGTCAACCCTGACCCACGGCTGCCATCCTCCTCAAGCCAGCTTCATCCCTCTCCTCTTGAACTTGCACGGAGCAGAAAAATGAGAACAGCCTCCAAGGGCCGCGATCACTTAGAGCTCACAGAGCAGAGCGCACACAGAGTTCTCCCAGTGTGGGGGTGATGGTGGTGGTGGAAAAATCAGAGAGCCAGCAGGCTCCTGGGTTAGAGTTAAAATGGAAATTCATCGGTGGCGGGAAGTACTGCCTCAGAGTGACTGGGTGAGCACAAAAGCAAGTATTTATCTCTCTCCCCGGGGGAGAAGCTTCAGAAAGGAGGATCAAAGTCATGTCAGAGGAATTGCAAAGTTTCAAGCAGCCGCTGCAGATTAGACAGCAAGGAGCTGGAATCAGGGAAAAAGGAGAGAAGGAAGAGTCAAGAGCCAAGATGGAGCAGGGGAGAGGAGCAGGAGGGGAGCCCCCCACCACCACCGTGAGATGCCCCGCCGCCCTGGCAGCTTGCAGCAGGAAGGTCAGCACCCAGGGCCTCACGATCTGGCCTCTGGGCCACCTTCGGCCTCCCCAAGGTCTCCTCCACCCCAGGCTCATAAGAACCCTTCTTTCTAGTCATACTTGAACTCATCTTGTCCTTTGGCTCCAGAAATGCTGCTCTGGAGCCACTTTCTCCCTATTCCCTCCCAGGAGGACATGGCTGCCCTCCACCCCCGCTCCAGACTCTTCCTCTCCCTCCCGGCCTCCCTCCCTCCTCCCCCTCTTCTCAGCTGCGTGCTTACTCCTCCCTGCTCACTCGGGCTTAGAGGCTGGGGCCCAAGGATTCCCTGAGCAAGGGAAGGTCCAGACACGGTCATGAAAATGATCCAGGTTAGCGGATCCTTCTCAGAGAGACACATCAGAGTCACCTGGGGAGCACATACCCAATCCACACACCTGGGCCCGAACTAGGTAGGTCTGGGCAAGGCTTGGTAAACAGGGCCTAAAACATTCCCAGGTAGGTTCTTGAGCCAGGCACTCCTGGTTAATGACCAATGATTCAGGAGACGAGCCCTACGATGGAGGGCACCTCAGCCTTAGACACTTTAGGGAAAGCCCAAGGAGGGGCCTCTGGGGCAGTTCACTCAATCTGCACCCACCAGGACCACAACGTCCCAGAGGTGAAGCTCTGAGTAAGTAAGTGTAGGCAGAGTTTGGGCAGCTGGAGCCAGGTCAGCGTGGGCTTGCATCCTGCCTCTGCCCTTTTCAGCCATGCTGTGAAGACCTCTGGCAAGTGACCAAACCACTCTGGACCTCAGTTTCCTCAACACGGGCTGCCCCTACCTTCTAGGGTTGTCTCGGGGTGCCGCATGAGCTGGTGCAATCCAGGGCTCGCGTGGCGACCTGGCATACAGATGGCAAGCGCTCAGAGCACGGCAGACAGGGGCAGGGCCGTCAACCCACCGGGATCACGACCCAGGACTGGCCAGATGACACTACAGATGAAAGTGGTGGAGGACGTCCCATGCCGTGTTAAGTCTTTAACGTGCAGGTCTTTAATGGAGAAAGAGCACATCCCTATGCAGAGCACGGACCTGGATCCATACATAGGCAGACACTTCGTAATATTTACTCCTTTGATCCTTCTAACAAGCCTATGTGATAGGCACTACTGGTGTTTACACATTTTGTAAATGAGGACACCAAGACATAGGGACACATGGCAAGGGAGTGGAGGGCCCAGAATCCCAGCCCAGGCAGGTGGCTCCAGGCTCCACGCCCCTAATCCCAGGACACCCCCCTTCCCACTCCTGCCCACCAGCCTGCGTGTCCGCCTTCCCGCCTGCCATCCACCTACCTCCCCAGGCGGATGCCCACCTATGCTGCAAGACTCCACTCGGGGTCACCTCCTCCAAGCAGCCTTTGCTCTGGTCTCGCCCAGTGAGCGGCAGCATCTGTCGGCACGCTGTGTTATGGTTATGTTCTGCATTCCCCATCAGATGGAGTCCGTGAGGTCTCCATCCATTTATTCTTATTTACAAAATGCTTGTCAAGAGTCAATTATACATATGCTGCGCTAAGTGTTGGCATAAAATGGCACGTGGAACAGAATTCTGCCCTCATGGAGCGCATGGTCAAGGGGGGCCTGCAGGGGAGACAGCCACTCTAACGAACATCACGCAGACGTGGACATTTACACTGTGATGGGCCTGTTTTCATATAGGGTACTGTGAAATCACGTACGGGGGGACTTGTCCAGATCAGGAAGAGAGGGAAATGCACTTCAAACTAAGCTCCAGTAAAAGACAGAACTGATCAGTGAAAGGGAGAAGTGAGACGGAAACAGAAGGAACACGGGACCGAAACCCTGAAGCAGGAAGGAGCTGAAAGGGCGCCCGAACGTTAGCTGAACTTCAGAGCTTTTCTCCCGCTTAGGAAGAGATTTGACAATCACCTCACTGTGGAGGCTGAGACAAAAAATCGCCACGCGTCCGAGGTGCTCTCACTCAGAACTGCAGGACTGAGAGTGGGCCACTTCAGGAAGAAGGCGAACTGAGTGTTGGGAAAGGAAGGTGACCCACCTCCTAGACCCTGGAAGGAGGCAGCCCGGCTCTCACACCTCCCCACTCTCCCTGCTCGCCCAGACTGTTTGTGGCCCCAACACACTGCCCTTTCATGCTCTTATCTATACTCCGCCTTCTCTTCCTGCCCCACTGAGGCCCAGCCCAAAGCCTGCACCCTGTGCCTGCTGCAATGTGCACGCGCCTCGGCCACAGCCCGCCAGGGCCCGCCAGATGAGCCCCTCAAGAGTATCTGGGGAGCACTAGCCTTGGCATCCTGGAACCGGCTGCACCTCCATCTGTGGGGTCCAATGTGGCTGGACAACCAGAGAAAGGAGGGCATGAGAGGGGGACATGAGAAAGAAGGGAGCCCGTGACTCTGGCATCAGAAATGCACAGCCCCCAACAACTCTGTGACCCGGATGTATGCTGGGCGCCAAGCTGACCACCTATATTTAGAGGCAGCAAGATGCCATCTTTGACCCAAGATGCCCAAACTTACACCTCCACCGCAGGCCCCTGCCCCCAGCTCCGTAGCCATGCCCGCCAGGATGGGGAGCATCGCACCTGGGGGCCTAGCAGGCAGCTCAGAGCGGTAGGATTTTAGCTGACCTTCTGATCTCTGCTCCTCAGCCTGCCCCCTCCCTGTGGTGGCTCAGCCCTAAACACTGGAGTCTTCCTCTCTCTTCTCTCATGCCCACATCCACCTCTGCACACCCCACTGGCTCCACCTTCTAAATATATTCTGAAGCTGAGCATTTCTCCCTCCTCTTCTACTGTCATCCGTATCAAAACTGCCATCATCCCACACCTCCTAACTCGCTTCCCTCTTTCTGCCCTCTGCCCTTCCCACCCCCAGCCAGGCCATTCTGATCATGGTAGCCAGAGTGATCTCTTTAAAATGAGCGTTAGACTTGGGGCACCTGGGTGGCTCAGTTGGTTGGGTGTCTGCCTCTGGCTTGGGTCGTGATTCCGGAGTCCTGGGTCCAGCCCTGCATCAGGCTCCCCGCACAGCTGGGAGTCTGCTTCTCCCTCTCCCTTTGCTGCCCCCCAGCCCCGCTCGTGCTCACTCGCTCTCTCAAATAAATAAATAAATAAATAAATAAATAAATAAATAAATAGGGGCGCCTGGGTGGCTCAGTCATTAAGCGTCTGCCTTCGGCTCAGGTCATGGTCCCAGGGTCCTGGGATTGAGCCCCCATTGGGCTCCCAGCTCCGCAGGAAGCCTGCTTCTCCCTCTCCCACTCACCTTGCTTGTGTTCCCTCTCTCACTGTGTCTCTCTCCATCAAATAAATAAAAAAAATCTTTAAATAAATAAGTAAGTAAATAAATAAATAAAAATGAGCGTTAGACCAGGTCCCTCTCTGCTCAAATCCCTGTACTGTTTGTTTGGATGGGCACATGTCTGACCCCTCCTTGCTCTCTCCATGCTAGCCCCACGAGCCTCTTGCTATTCCTCAAACATACCATCGCGCCCTCTGTCCCAGGACTGCTGTGCTTGCTGCCCCCTCTGCTTGGAAGGTTCTTCCCTGCTGTCATCCTCACACATTACCCCCTCATCTCCTTCAAGTCGCTCTTCAATGTCACCTTCTCAAGTGAGGCTTTCCTTGATTCCTCCACTTAAAATTGCTGACTCCCAGGGGCGCCTGGGTGACTCAGTCGGTTAAGCGGCTGACTCTTGACTTCGGCTCAGGTCGTGATCTCAGGATGTGAGATGGGACAAGTCCTGAGTCAGGCTCCGTGCTCAGCACAAGTTCTGCTTGGGATTCTTTCTCCCTCTCCCTCTGCCTCAGCCCCCACCTCACCCATGCTTGAGTGTGCACACTCTTTAAATGAATGAATAAATAAATAACAAATAAAACCTTAAAAAAAAATGCTAAGTCCCAGCCTTCACCCTCCCTCACTTCATTTCTTTTTTTTTTTTAAGATTTTATTTATTTATTTGACAGAGCGAGAGATAGCGAGAGCAGGAACACAAGCAGGGGGAGTGGGAGAGGGAGAAGCAGGCTTCCTGCCGAGCAGGGAGCCCGATGTGGGACTCAATCCCAGGACCCTGGGATCATGACCTGAGCCGAAGGCAGATGCTTAATGACTGAGCCACCCAGGCGCCCATCCCTGGCTTCTTTCACTCCAGACTTGTCACCAGCTAACCATGTAATGTGACCATGTAACGTAACATGTAATGGCTTCCAGGGCGTGCTCCCTGCCATGCCCTGGGCACTCACACTAGGGCCCAGCATGAGGTAGCCACTCAGTAAATATCTGTTCACTGAGAGCAGGAGCAGCGCCAAGCTGCAAGCCCAGGGCTGCCAGAGTCCGACCTGTCCCCCTGGGTCTGTCCCGCTCAGGGATGGCTGGAGAGGGCGTGGCTACAGTAAATACTGTTCTGTGTGGTGTGGACAGAGGGCCGAAGACACACCAATCTAGGAGAAGCGTAAACAGAACGTAGCTGGAATGCCGAAGAGGATACACAGTGAACAGCTAGAAGAACCGACCTGGCAGGGCAGGGACGGGGGGGCGGAGGCCCTGCCAGACACACCCGCTGCTCTCTGCCTCATGCGGACCTCTCCCTCTATGGACACTGTGGTCCCTCTCCCTCTTGCGGCTCCAGTCCAGCAAAGCAGGACAGAGACAGCCTCATGTTGGTGAAGGAGAATACAGCCAGGGAGGAGGGCAGGATGAGGTGATGACCATGGGGGACCAAGTAACCAGGAGACTTCATTGTCACGGTGATTCAAAGCAGGTCATTAAAAGGGGGGGGCAGGGGGGGGGGGGGGGGGGGGGGGGGGGGCGGGCAGCAAGAGGAAAGATAATGAAGTGTATCTGTTTATTAAATGCCAAAGCAAACAGACTGGAAACAAAACACAAAGTAAAACACCCCACCCTTAAGCCCTGACAGGCTCTGAGTGACCCCCCAGGAGCTGACGAGCTTCATGGAAGATAGTGGGCGGCGGGGGGGGGGGGGGCACACATACCCTTCTTCTGTCTCATTGATAATGTCGCAGATCTCCATGTTCAACGTCCAGTCCTCGCTCTGGAGGGAGCCATCTGTTGCCTTTTCTGTAAAGTCAGAGAGAAGACGGATTTACATTTCTCCCAGAATAAGGGGGCCCTGGCAGGAAACAGGAAGGGCCCAGAACCACCACGTTCTCCTCCCAAGCAGATGGGCTGAGCCAACAGAGCAGTTCTAGGGGTACTGTTTCACCAGGGAACATCTGGGGCGGGGGGGGGATCTGGGCCTGAGTTTTGCAAGATGGAAAGTTCTAGAGATTGGCTGCATGACAGCGAGAAGGTGCTTAACACTTAAAACATGGTTAAGACGGCAATCTTTACATGATATGTGTTGTAACACAATTACAATGTTCAAAAATTAAATTTAAAAAACCCACGGCCCCCTTAAGGTAGGTATTATTCCTTCCCGCATTTAGAAGGAAGGAAACAGGCTCGAAAAGGTTGGGTACTTGGCCAGGATCTCATCACGGGATTGGGGCTGACATGCACTCAATGTCAGGTCTGCCCGTCTCTAAAGCCTAGACATTGCATGGCACCAGCCCACCTGCTAACCAAGCTGGACCTCGGATCTGAGGTTGTAGCTCAGACCAATTCTAACCCTGCCCCATCCCAACTGTGTACTCCATGAGAGGGAGAACATCACCACCATTTTGTTCATACAACCCAGATTTGCACCAGTGCTCAAATAATAAAACAGATGACCTCCGTACATGCTGGAAGTGTCCTTGTTCTTTACATAACATCCCAGAACTCACACATCCAAACAAAGCCTGTACTTACAAGCAGTGACAACGCACTCCAAAAATATAGCTGTTGCTCAAAACATTTGTGCGACAGCTTCGGTCTGCATTTAAAAGCCTCGCTGCTTTACTTTTTGCCAAAAAAAGGCATATCCCCAACTTTTCCGCCCTCTTTGTTCCTCAACCATAGCACCCAAAGACCCTAGACCCACTGGAACAAGCAAACCCCCCCACAAATGAGGAGGACCTGCGTCAGGCGAATGCCAGGCACGCAGCAGACTGGGCAGGGCACTGGGAGATTGGAGGAGCCCATCACCAAAGTCCACGAGGGTGCCAGGCTGGCAGGGACAGAGGTAGTGTTTGGTGAGTGCCTTGTAAAGAAGAGGGAGGTGTGTGTGGAGAGGGAGAGGCAGGGATGAGAACCCATGTCGGAGACTGTGCCCTGCCCCATGCACGGCATGTGTGTGGAAAAGAGGGGCCACGTCAGGAGAGCCACTTCGGGGGTGGGGATAAGAGCCATGGTGGGAAGGGCGGGGGTAGGCCCCCAGGATGGATGGCTCCAAGCACCAGTCAGCTTCGCCCAGAGAAGCAAAGACTAAGGGCAGAGGCCATAGGAAGGCTCAGGAGACAGGCAGGAGAAGCCTCTGGAACGGGCCCAGCGGCGTGCTCCCTTGGCACCGGGCTTCAGCCAGGGTGTGGAGAGAATAAGCGTGTGGGTGAAACGGCTCACGCCTCCAGCCCACCACGCTCCCTGACACACTCAGCTGTCTCCCCTTCAAGGTGTCCACTCCCAGAAGAGGTGACTCCCCAAAAGGCCCCACACAGCAGGGGAGTGTCTGTGGCCACAAACGCAGAGTGCATCCTCAAGATAAAGCCACTCGGCCTGCGGGCGGCGGGCGGTGGGCTTTCCACCCCTCCACTCTCCAGCCCGGGGAGAGGCCAGTGGCCCAAGAGCCTTTGGAGCTGGTCATCTGTCCCTGTCACAGCACCTGCTGCGGCCCAGACTCTCACAAGGAAGAAAGTCTGTGACTGCACTTTGGTAGGGCCATAGGGACACTGTCTTGGGAGGCTTAATGGAGGAAATATTAAATCAATGAAACCTCATTTCCAAGTTCGGTTTAGCAGCAGAATCCATTAACCTTATATTCACCCGCTCCCTTCCTCTAATAATACCAGGAAGGGGTTCAAAGGCATGATAACTTATCCTCTGGGTAGCGCATTCTATTCAATTACTGGGATTCTGAGTTTCCAAGCTAAAAGATATATACTCGTTTTGATTATAAAGAATCAACCCAAAAAGAACGCTGCTTTCTTTTAATTTTGCTGGAAATGCCACATAAATACAACAGTGGGTATTTGGCTCGGCTGAAACAGATGAGGGAAGTCAGGCTGACAAAGGAGCTCAAATCAGTTGATTTCTCTCTCCTCATAAAAGAATTCCCAGCAATGGGAACAAAGTTGTATCTGATTGCCCCTGGAACTGTGGCCACTCAATGTGGGCTCCCTCACTCCAGAGGAAGCAAAATTCAATCTCATTTCTTTTGTCACGTAAATCGTCAAAACCTAAGATAAATCCTGGTGCAACAGCAGAAACACAATGCTCCAGGGAGCAATGGGGCAAGTCATTCCCACCAGCCAGCCCTCGGGACGGATAAAGATCAAAACGCCAGTGACCCTGGCTGCAAAAGCTGACCTTTCGGGAGTTCTCTGGTGAAATGCTAATGGCCAGGGGCTGAGCAGGACAGGGTTGGGCAGGGCAGGGCTGAGCAAGGCAGGACAGAGCTGGACTGGGATGAGCAGGGCAGGGCTGGGCAGGGCAGGACTGGACAGGGCTGGGCTGGACTGGGCTGAGCAGGGCAGGGTTGGGCAGGGCAGGGCTGGGCTGGGCAGGGCAGGACTGGGCTAAGCAGAGCAGAGAAGGACTGGGCAGGGCTGGGCTGGACTGGGCTGAGCAAGGCAGGGCAGGGCTGGGCAGGGCAGGGCAAGACTGAACAGGGCTGGGCTCGACTGGGCTGGACTGGGCTGAGCAGGGCAGGACTGGGCAGAGCAGAGCTGGGCAGGGCAGGGCAGGACTGGGCAGGGCAGGGCAGAGCTGGACAGGGCTGGGTTGGACTGGGCAGGGCAGGGCTGAACTGGGCTGAGCAGGGCAGGGGGGCAAGACTGGGCAGGGCTGGGCTCAACTGGGCTGGACTAGGATCAGCAGGGCAGACACAGCTCCCATTAAACCTTCCGTACAAGACAGTATGCTAGCTTAATGCTGTTGCCATGGCATTTTCCCCATTCAGAAAAGGCTGCCTCCCTCCTGGTGGAGGCTGGGGGTGCCCTGAAGCCTGCCTGGACCTTGCCAGCAAGAAGCACGCTCTCAGGCTTGTTTCTCGGTGCCCCCACCCCTACCCCTATAGCCTGAAATCCCAGGCAGTCCTGCTGGGAGGAGCCTCACAATCCAGGGGCATGGTTTCTTGCTTGCTACTGTCTACACTTTGATGTTAAATATAGTGACTTCAGAGCCGCCAGCACCAGAAGGTAAAAGAGGGCTGGCTTTAGCATTTTGCATTCAGCAACATCCTTTTGGTGAGAATGGAGAAAAAATAGCCAAATGCTCTCCCTCCCCAACAATCAAGGGTGTGGGTAGGCGCCCAGAGGCAGTGGCAGAAAGGAACAGCACAGGGTTGCTTCATGCCAGGTGTAGGGGAAGGAGAGAAGGGGGTTTGGGTGGGCAGGAAGCTCATGGGATAATATGCACCAATAAGAGGAGATGAGCCGGGCGCCTGGGTGGCTCAGATGGTTGAGCGTCTGCCTTCAGCTCAGGTCATGATCCCAGGGTCCTGGGATCAAGTCCCGCATCGGGCTCCCTGCTCAGCAGGGAGCCTGCTTCTCCCTCTGCCTCTCTCTCTGTCTGTCTCTTATGAATAAATAAATAAAATCTTAAAAAAAAAAAAAAAAAAAAAGAGGAGATGAGCCTTCTGGATTACTACACGCTAGTGAGGCAGGTTGGCATATACCAGTCAGGTGGAAAGAAAAATCAATCCTGACATTCTACACAGAGCCATTACTGTCTATTGCTTCAAATTCCTAACATGCTTTGTGAATGTTAATTGCAGCTACTCTCCTTCCACTGGAGAGACAAGAGAACGGATTCCAAATACTCATCCCTATAAAATAGGGATGTCCTTTTCTCTGACAGCTGTCCCCGCTCCTCTTTCACCCCTCCTCAAAGGAAGATAACAGGTAGACAAAGTATGTCTGGCCAGCCTGTAGACTACTGTGAGGCAGCTCACAGTAGAGCCCCACGGTCCCCATGCCCTTTACTCGAGACTGGCAGAGCCTGGGATGGGCCATGCACTGCCCTTGCGGATGGAGAGGGAGATGATTAAGACCCTACCTTAAGAGGTCAGTCTAATGGGAGACGCAGATAGGCAGTCAGTTAAGATACAGGCCAGGCTGAGCTGTGACAGAGGACAAGCACAGCACTCTGGGTGGCTTTGATACCTGTGCCCTGGTGCCAAGGAGCGGGGAGGAAATTAATGGCCCCCCGCACACACATTGTGACAGACAACAGCATGCTTCTTTAAGCAGAACACAAAGGTTGACAAGATAAGCCAGAGAGAACCAGCCAGTGACAGGGTGAAGTCCCAGAGGAAGCTACTAAGCCTCTGTCTCTCACTCCCCAGCTAGAGAGCACCAAGGGAAGGCATGACGTAGAAGAGTGCTTCCCAAACTTGGCTGCAGGTTAGAATCACCAGGAAGATTTTTTTTTTTTTTTTAAGATTTATTTATTTGAGAGGCAGT
>NC_058417.1:11486053-11490607 GCF_002201575.2 Neomonachus schauinslandi | reverse complement strand
TTTTTTTTTTTTTTTAAGATTTATTTATTTGAGAGGCAGTGGGGCGGGGGGGGGGGGGGGGGGGCGGGCAGAGGGAGCGGGAGAGAGAAACCCAAGCCGACTCCGCACTGAGCGCAGAGCTTGATCGGGGCTCCATCTCACGACCCTGAGACCACCACCTGACCTGAAACCTAGAATCGGATGCTTAACCGACTGCGCCAACCCAGCAGCCCCTCACCAGGAAGCTTTTTAAAAGTATTCCTGCCTTGGGAGCCTGGGTGGCTCAGTCGTTAAGCGTCTGTCTTGTTCGGCTCAGGTCATGATCCCAGAGTCCTGGGATCAAGCCCCGCATCGGGCTCCCTGCTCGGCGGGAAGCCTGCTTCTCCCTCTCCCACTCCCCCTGCTTGTGTTCCCTCTCTCGCTGTGTCTCTCTCTATCAAATAAATAAATAAAAAATCTTAAAAAAAAAAAGTATTCCTGCCTTGGTCCCACCCCCTACCTTCTGATCAGAACCTCTAGGGCACAAGGCCAGGTACCAATATGCTCTAACAGATCCCCGGGTACCTCCACGTGCAGCCAGGGCAGAGAACACGGGAGAAGGAGCGCCAACACGGTCATCCAGCTGACACAAGTGGACTGCAAAGCTATGAAGTGCCGGACCCTGGGGACAAAGTGGAAGGCCAGACAGTCCTGTCCCCGCCCTCATGAAGCTCCTGGCCCACAGGACAGGGAATCAAGTGACCCTGGTTCTGGTCCTGGCTCGGCCGCTGTTGCTTCTGAGCTCTTGGGACTCCTTATGGCTGTTTCTTCCCTGGGCGCTAGGTTTCCTGACATACGAGCTAACGGGCCCAGATGATCTCTGATCCTCACCCTCCTCATCCCCCACCCCACCCTGACAGCTTGTTGGCCTATGTGTACTTTTCTTTTTTGGCAATGGTGATTTTTTTCATTGTGGTAAGATGTACATAATATAAAATTCACCATTTGAGCCATTTTTAAAAAAAATATTTTATCTATTTATTTGCCAGAAAGAGAGAAAGAGAGAGTGCGTGCACAAGCAGGGGGAGCGGCAGGCAGAGGGAGAAGCAGACTTCCTGCTGAGCAAGGAGCTGGACTCAGGACTCGATGCAGGACTCGATCCCAGGACCCTGGGATCATGACCTGAGCCAAAGGCAGACGCTTAACCCACTGAGCCACCCAGGCATCCCCATTTGAGTCATTTTCAAGTGTACAGCTCAGTGACGTGAAATACATTTCACCATTGCTGTGCAACCCACCAACCATCCACAGAAGTTTGCATCTTCCCAAACTGAAACTCTGTCCCCATTCAACACTAACTGCCCATTCCCCTCCCCCCAGCTCCTGGCAACAACCATTGTACTTTCTGTCTCCATGAATGTGACGACTCTAGGAACCTCACATAAATGGAAACATACAGTAGTTCTTTTTTGTGTCCAGCTTTTTCCACTTCGTATAATAATGTCCTCAAGCCTCATCCGCCTTGTAGCAGGTGTCAGAATTTCATTCCTTTTTAAGGCTGAATAATATTCTGCCGCATGTATATACCACATTTTGTTTATCTATTCACCTATGGATGGACACATGGCTTGTTCCCACCTTTTGGCTCCTGTGAATGCTGCTAGGAACATGGGTGTACAAATATCTGTTTGAGTCCCTTCTTTCTTTCTTTTTTTTAAGCTTTTATTTATTTGTTTGAGAGACAGAGACCAGGGGAAAGGGGCAGAGGGAGAGGGAGAAGCAGACTCCTGCCTGAGCAGGTAGATCAATGCAGGGCTTGATTCCCAGGACCCTGAGATCATGACCTGAGCTGAAGGCAGATGCTTAACAGACTGAGCCACCCAGGCGCCCCCAAGTCCCTTCTTTCTGTTCTTTTGGGTATATACCTAGAAGTGGAATTACTGGATCCTATGGTAATACCATGTTTAACTTTTTAAAAACCACCAAACTGCGCTCCACAGAGCCTGCAGCATCTTACATTCCCACCAGCAACAGACAAGGGTTCCAACTTCTCCACGTCCTCACCAACACCTGTTATTTTATATCTCACTGTGGTTCTGATGTGCACTTCCTAAAGACTTAGTGCTGTTGAGCATCTCTTTACATGTTTATTTGCCTTCTATTTATCTTCTTTGGATGCTTATTTGAGTCAATTTTTGAATGAGGTAGTCTTGCTGAATCTGTTTATTGGTTCTGACAGGTTTGTTGTTTTTTTTTTTTTTTCATGAAATCTTTAGGGTTTTCCACATATAAGGTCATGTCATCTTGTTATTTAATTGCAAAAGTTCATTATTCTGAATATTAATCCTTTATCAGATATGTATTTTGTAAATGTCTTCTCCCATTCTATAGGTTGTCTTTTCACTCTCTTGATAATGTCCTTCGATGCACAAAAGTTCCTAATTTTAATTAAGTCCAATTTACCTATTTTTTTCTTTTGTTGCCTATGCTTTTGGTGTGATAGCCAAGAAATCACTGCTAAATCCAACATCATGACACTTTTTCCCTGTGTTTTCTTCCTTTTTTTAAAAAAAAGATTTTATTTATTTATTTGAGGGAGAGAGAGGGAGGGGGCACCAGTGGAAGGAGGGGTAGAGGGAGAGAATCTTCAAGCAGACTCCCCACTGAGCACGGAGCCTGACTCAGGGCTCGATCCCACAATCCATGAGATCTTGACCTGAGCAGACACCAAGACTCAGATGCCTAAATGACTGAGCCACCCAGGCACCCCTCCTGTGTTTAAGTCTTTCATCTATTTGAATTTTCCTATGGAATAAGGTAAAGGTCCAATTTCATTCCTGTGTGCGTGGATATCCAGTTTTCCCAGCACCATCTGTTGAAAAGACTGTCCTTTCCCCACTGAAAGGTCTTGGCACCCTTGTTGAAAATCAACTGACCATATGTGAGAGGGTTAATTTCTGGGCTTTCCATTCTGTTCCATTGGTCTATGTCTGTCCTTATGTCAGTACCACACTGTTCACTGTTGATTAGTGAGTTTTGAAATCAGGAAGTGTGAGTCCTCCAACTGCCTTTCCTCTTCAAAGTTTTTTTTAACTATTTGGAGCCCCTTGAGATTCTTTAAGAATTTTAGGATGGATTTTTCTATTTCTGCAAAAAATGTTGGTGGATTTTGAATGGGGCCGCAATCAATCTGTAGACCATTTTGGGTAGTATTGTCAACTTCAAAATATTAAGTCTTCTATCCATGAATATGGGATGTCTTTCCATTTATTTATGTCTTCTCTAATTTCTCTCCGCGATGTTTTACAGTTTTCAGTGTACAAGACTTTTGCCTCTTTGATAATTCCTAAGGATTTTATTCTTTTTGATGCTATTATAAATTGAATTTTCTTAATTTCCTTTTCAGATTCATTATATAGAAACAGCTGATTTATGAGTGATTTTGTACCCTTCTACTTCTGAATCTGTATCAGTTCTAATATTTTTTTTTCATGAAATCTTTAGGGTTTTCTACACACTAGGTCATGTCATCTGCAGAGATAATATTATTGTTTTCCTTTCCCATTTGGATGCTTTTTTTTGTTTAAGTAGGCCTTCCACACCCAGCATGGAGCCCAGTGAGGGGCATGAAGTCACAACTGTGAGATCAAGACCTGAGCTGAGATCAAGAATCAGATGCTTAACAACTGAGCCAGCCAGGCATCCCATTTGGATGCCTTTTGTTACTTTTTCCTCCCTAATTGCTCTGGCTAGAACTTCCAGTACTGTGTGAAAGAGAAGTGGTAAAAGCGAGCATCCTTGGGCTAACATAACACATTTACGAAACCTGATCATACACCGTTAAGAGCAAACATAGCTGAAGAGAAGACCCATCTGAGTCCTCACTGCATGGAAAGTAGGTTATCTGCTGGGGGGAGGGGCATGTGAAAGCAGGAAGCACATCAGGATCCAGAGGACTCTGCAAGCCAAGGGGCTTTGTATCTCTGTTTCCAGCCCCAAGGAAAACAAGTTAGACTTCCCTGGTTGGAAAGCCTTCACACCAGCCGACTTGCCCATGCTTAGCTCCAATTCCATATCCTCTCCAGAGGCTCCTTCCATACCATCTCCAACTGATGCCCTGCGATAAGCTTTCCAGCACTCGAAGGCATAACCTATGCAAGGATTGAGCTTTCAAGACCATTCTAATGTTATTCTAAGAGTCTCTTCCAGGGGCACCTGGCTGGCTCAGTCAGAGGAACATGTGACTTTTGATCTTGGGGTCATGAGTTGGAGCCCCATGCTGGGTGTAAAGGTGACTTAAATAAATAAAACTTAAAAAAAAAAATGTTTCTTCCAATCTTATTGGCTTAATGAGCGATGAGTATATTCTTGGCTCCATATCTAAATCTGAAGCTGCACGAAGGCAGGACATCTTCAGTTCCTCAGGAGGGTCCAACCTTATACTGACGAGGGTCTTTTAGAAGTAAGATGTCGACGGTAAACCCTGGGTTTTAGAAGTAAGATGATGAGGGCGCCTGGGTGGCTCAGTTGGTTAAGCGACTGCCTTCAGCTCAGGTCATGATCCTGGAGTCCCGGGATCGAGTCCCACATCGGACT
>NC_058417.1:11357784-11485953 GCF_002201575.2 Neomonachus schauinslandi | reverse complement strand
CTCTCTCTCTCATTCTCTCTCTCTCAAATAAATAAATAAAATCTTTAAAAAAAAAAAAAAAAAAAAGAAGATGATGACGGAGGTCCCTGGGTGATAGGCACTGGGCATTCTGGCAAGAGTTGAACTAGGTTCCCAGCTGTCCCCATGTTCTCCCTTTGGACTCAGAAGGTGGAGGAAAGGACATCATAGCGGAGAGTATGAACAGGGGGTCTGAACTCATACTTTGGTGAATCCTACTTCTGCCAATTACCGTGTGACCGCAGGGCAGTCATTTGACCTGTCCAAGCCTTTCTGTCATCTGTAAAATGTGATGATAATAATAGCCCTTTTCTCACACAGTTGTTGTGACTAAACTGAACGACACACAACAAAGCACTTGACAGAGCCTCTAATACAGAGTTACATTCCTCCACAGGCCATGGTAATCGCTGTTACTTTTATTATGACTACAGCTCCTATGAAAGAGATTCTGCCAATGCTCCCCTGGTGCCCCTTCCTTCAGCATTCCTGCATCACCACTGCCACCTACAGGTAAGTAGCTACCACAGGCCATGCCCGGCCGGTCCAGTGCCCTAGGATCCTGCGACTATCTAGAGCCTTTCTGATTTCTGCATTTCTGAGCCAGGAGAGCCCCATGCCCAGACGCCGCAAGGGGCTCCCGTTTCAGAAGGAAGCCCCCAAACAGCCTGGCCCCACTACAAGGTAAAGAAAGAGCCACAGCACAATTTCCTGAGGAGTCCGAATGTTAAAACTCCAAGAGGTGTTAGAGCGCATCTAGTAAGAAGATTCCCCATGAATTGCTCAAAACAGATGCCACGTTTCCTGCACTTCTGGAAGTGGGGTTCGGGGGGAGGGGAGAGAGGGCACGATGCTGCTGCTAGCTTCCCGACAGCTTCTTGCCCTCAAAGCTACCATGGAACGACTGATCTCAAGTCTTCAAGTCCCTTTCTTTCATTAATAAACAAACAAACAAATATATAAATAAATAATTTTTTTTTTAAATGGAGAAGCAGAGGCACCTGGGTGGCTCAGTCGTTAAGCATCTGCCTTCGGCTCAGGTCATGATCCCAGGGTCCTGGGATAGAGCCCCATCGGGCTCCCTGCTCAGCAGGGAGCCTGCTTCTCCCTCTCCCCCTGCTTGTGTTCCCTCTCTCGCTGTGTCTCTCTCTTGTCAAGTAAATAAATAAAATCTTTAAAAAAATAAAATAAAAAATAAAAATGGAGAAGCAGAAGGGAGAATGAAAACCAAAGTCTACCAAGCACAACTTTCTGTTTGGGCCAGGTTCTTCACTTACATTACCTTATTTAACCCTTCCTTCCTCCTCTTGGCAGGTTACCTCTATTCTAATAGGTGAGGAATATGAAGCCAGCTTGGTGAGTGGCCCCAGAGTGCACAAACCACACGACTCCCGTCTTCTTGGTAGACCCAGCCTTGGGCTCGGACCCATCCCCAAACAGAGGATGGCAGGGCAAAGAGGACCCTGGCCTCAAGAGCAGATGAGTCCATAGTTCTTGGATGCTGACCGCCCCCCTCCCCCGCCCGACTCTGCAGGCAGAAGTGTAAAAAACAGTGCTGATGAAAGGTCAGGTCAAAATAGCTGCTGGATCGGCCTTCTCCCTCGTTCTTCTTTTCTCATTAATAAACTTTTAATACCAGCATAATTGTAGACGTACTGAAAAGTCGCAAAGATCGTACAAAGGGTCCCCATATGCCCTTCTCTTCGTTTCTGCTAATGTTCACATCTTACATAACCACTGGTCATTTGTCAAAACTAAAAAATTACCATTGGCACAGTACTATGGACTAAACTCCAGCCTTGACTCAGATTTCTCCGGTTTCTCCACTCACGCCCCTTTTTGTCCCTGATCCAACCCAGAATACCATACTGCCTTTGGTTTCCCTGCTTTTAAGTCTTCTGTTTTCTTGAAAGACCAACAAACTCACAAAATCACGCACTTACTCTCCTGTCTGGAGAGCTCAATTCCAAAGGGCAGCTCTGTATGAGCCCCAATTCCACACCCTGGCCTAATTAGGACACCACATCCTCCCACTCCCCAAACAAAGGAGTCCTTCAGGCCAGCCAAACAACAGAGAAAATAGAAGCTTGTTAGCCACACAGGCCCAGGGCTGCTGATCCAAGTTCTTTTTTAACTGGAATTCCCTTGAGAGGGATCCACAGATTTAAAATGCATTTGGGGTGTGTTCTCTAGAAGCAGAGCCACTGGTTTGATGTATTCTCTTCTTTGTACTTACTGGAATATTTTACGTGTGGAGTAAATGAGTGTGCGAGAGAGGAGCTGGAGGAAGACTTGGATTTAGGGCTGGGATGGCACTGGGCAACCGGGGCCTGAGGAGAGGTCTCTGCAGGAGCCAGGCCCAGGCCAGGAGGAGGGTGTGCGGTGGTGGGCCCGGCCTCGCCTGGCGAGCCCCACCAGCTGCTCTCTCTGACAGCCAGGCAGGTGGGCCAGTCCACCGGGAAGATAAAAGATTCCCGGGACACTGGTGCTCAGGTCAGAGCTTCCTTAAAGCAGAGCGGATACGCTGCCGATCTGTTCTTCCCCGGAGTGCCTCCGAGGGGGCTGTTCACCTTGCTCACGTGCCACTCTGCGAGCAGAGAGGCGCACCTGCAAACGTCCCTGTGCACGGCCCCAGTCCGAGCCCTTGCTCTAGCTACTCCTGATCACTGATCATGCCAGTCCTCGGGGAGCGGGGACATGCAAGGCCATCCAAAGGCTTCCCAGTGTAATTCAAACAACTGAGAGATCTCTCCATGCCAGGCACTGTGCTACAGTGGGCCAGAAAAATAAGCAAGACGGAGCTCCAGCCCTTAAGGAGGTCACCAGGCAGGAGACCTGCAAACAAGCAGCCAGTACAGAATACGATGAGTGTTATAACAGGAGGGAGGGGGGCGAGGAGACCGATGAGCAACAGATGATGGAGGAACAGTTAATCACGCTGGAGAGCGGGGAGGAAGGGTCTGTGAATGCTACGGAAAGGACCTGGTGAAATGAAAGAGCAGAACTTTGGAGGAGGAGGAGGGGTCCTCGCAGGCAGCGCGAGTGAGGTACGCAGATATGTGAAGGCCTGCCAGGGCCCGGATGGAAACGCCAGGATGTGGTGAAGGGAAGCAGGGGAGAGGAGGCCAGCTGGGAGAGCCCTTTCATTTTCTGTAAGGAGTCTGGGCTTTCTGCGGGAGGCAACGGACAGGGCTTTTCAACAGGAGTGACGAGAATATTTGCACCTGACCCAGATCACTCTGGTAACAGTGTGGGGGCTGTACTGGAGCCGAGAGAGACTGCAGGCAGGAAGCAGGGCCAGGTCACCAGAGCTGCTCGGCGGAGAAGGGAGACAGGACAGCATCTGGTCAAGGGCATGGTCATGAAGTCGATGTTCAAGGGGTCAGTCCTGGCTCATTTGACCCTGGGCAAATTTCTTGAACTGTCTGAACTACGGTTTAGTCATCCTTGAAATGGGCCAAACACTTGTTCCTCCTCAATAGGATGGTCGTGAAGATGAAAGGAGTGAATGATATAAAACACGAAATGGGGACCCCAGCACACAGTAAGGGTGTGACATATATGAACTATGATTTTTTTTTATTAAAGATTTTATTTATTTATTTGAGAGAGAGAGAATGAGAGACAGAGAGCACAAGAAGGAAGAGGGCAGAGGGAGAAGCAGACCCCCTGCCGAGCAGGGAGCCCGATGCGGGACTCGATCCAGGGACTCCAGGATCATGACCTGAGCCGAAGGCAGTCGCTTAACCAACTGAGCCACCCAGGCGCCCTGAACTATGATTTTTAACACATGCCTTAAGTGGACTGGACTTTGGGAAAGACTGATTTCGTGTGGGGAGGGCGGGGAGGGGGGGTCACTATCTCCCAGGCTTTTCCAGCAGCCTCCAGACAGAGGGTGAGGAGGTCATCCTAAGTCCCTCCCAGAGGTACCATGACAGGGCTGCATTCTGTTGGCGAGGCACCAATCAGCCTAGGAGATCAGCCAGAGACCACAGGCATCACCCTGAGCCAAGCTAAAAAGCAAGGTCTCCTTTCTGCCTCAAAGAGCGTTTACAAAATTCCAAGCCGGGAGAAAGACTCCCCAAAGTTCCCCCAGGCGCACACCTGCTGTGCTCAGTGAAGCCAGAGTGCTTTGACTAACTCCTGCAAAGAGCTGTCCTTCAGAACTAGGTAAAGAGAAACACTCTCCTTGCCACCATCATAGCGTTCGCAGTATTCAAAGGCATTTATGGGGAGCAGTGAAAAGCAACCCATCAGAGTAAGGCTCAACTGTTAGCTGGTTTTCCCATCTGCAGGCCTCGTCTTAGGGAGGAAGAGCAGCTACTAAAAAACACCCATGGTAAAACAATAAATGAAGTGAAATTCTTACTCTTTTTTTTTTTATTCTTATGTTAATCCCCATACATTACATCATTAGTTTTAGATGAAGTGTTCCATGATTCATTGTTTGTGCATAACACCCAGTGCTCCGTGCAGAACGTGCCCTCCTCAATACCCACCACCAGGCTAACCCATCCTCCCACCCCCCTCCCCTCTAGAACCCCGTCCGTCCTTCAGAGTCCATCGTCTCTCATGGTTCGTCTACCCCTCCGATTTCCCCCGCTTCATTTTTCCCCTCCTGCTACCTTCTTCTTCTTCTTCTTTTTTTTTTCTTAACATATATTGCATTATTTGTTTCAGAGGTACAGATCTGAGATTCAACAGTCTTGCACAATTCACAGCACTTACCAGAGCACATACCCTCCCCAGTGTCTATCACCCAGTCACCCCATCCCTCCCACCCCACCCCCACTCCAGCAACCCTCAGTTTGTTTCCTGCAATTAAGAATTCCTCATATCAGTGAGGTCATATGATACGTGTCTTTCTCTGTTTGACTTAGTGAAATTCTTACTCTTAAATGAACACACTTTTAACAGAATAATACCCACTGCTGGGAAAGCTGATGTGAAACCAGATCATGACATTACTGAAGGTAGCATACATTTAAGAACTCTTTGGAAAAACAACTAGGGCAACAGATATCAAGGGGTATGCTGTAAAAAGTCCTTACTTCTTATCCTTTGACCTCATAATCTCTTTAGGACCCCGCTTAAAGAAACATTGCAAAGGAAAAGCTACACAACCCAGCAATTCCCCTCATAGGTATACACACCCAAGAGAGGTGAAAACGTATATCCACACAGAAACTTGCACATTAAATGTTCACAGCAGCATTATTCTAGTAGCCAAAAAGCTGGAACCACCCAAATGTCCATCAAGTGATGCAAAGATAAACAAACTACGGTATATCCATACAATGGAGTAGTACTTGGCAATACAAAGGAATGAAATTCCGGTATGTGCTACAACACTGATGAACTTTCAAAACATTATGCCAAGTGAGAGAAGCCAAACAGAGAAGGACAAATACTGTATGACTACACTTATGGAAGGTACCTAGGGTAGTCAAATTCATAGAGACAGAAAGCAGAAGGGTGGCTGCCAGGGGCAGCGGGGAGGGGAACGGGAGTCATTGTTGAGTGGGGACAGGATTTCAGTTGGGGAAGATGAAAAAGTTCTGGAGATGGATGGCAGAAGTGGTTGTACAATAATGTGAATGTACTTAGTGTCACTGAACTATACACTTAAAAAGGGTTAAAATGGTAAATTTTACGTTATATATATTTTATCACAATATTTTTAATGGAAAGAAAAGACCACAGGTTGTATGATTACATTTATACGAAATGTCCAGAAGGGGCAAATCTATAGAGGCAGAAAGTAAATTAGCAGTTGCCTATGGTCAAGAGAGATGGGAAGTGATCACCACTGGATATGGGATGATGAAAATGTTCTAAAATTGGTAGTAGTGATGGTTGCCCAACCCTGAAAATACACTAAAAACCACTGAATTGTACACTTTATTTTTTATTTATTTATTTATTTATAAGATTTTATTTATTTATTTGACAGAGAGATAGCGAGAGCAGGAACACAAGCAAGGGGAGTGGGAGAGGGAGAAGCAGGCTTCCCGCCGAGCAGGGAGCCCGATGTGGGACTCGATCCCAGGACCCTGGGATCATGACCTGAGCCAAAGGTAGACGCCTAACGACTGAGCCACCGAGGCGCCCCTGAATTGTACACTTTAAATGGGTGAATTGCATAGTATGTGAATTATGTCTCACCAAAGCTGTTGAAAAAAGGGGGGAAAGCTACACACAGGAACATGTTCAATACAGTATTATTTAAAATTCACAAAACTTCTCAAATATGAAATAGCAAAAGGATGGTTAAGTAAATTATGGTATATTTATCAACTCAACTGAATATTATACAGCCATTATTAAAGTCATATAGAAACATTTTGTGATGGCATAAAGGAAACAAAAAGGATGCATATGGATAACGCCTGGAAGAGAAACAGAAAAAAATGAAAATAATCAATGTGTTGAAGCATCTGACATAGAGGCAAATCTTTAAAAATTTGTACTGTTATTATTGTTTTATAAACAAAGAATGGGAATACTGTATTGCAACAGACTAAGAAATAAAATGGCAAATTCATAATCAAAACTAAAATCCAGTTATTCAAATTCTTCCATCAAAAAGAGCCAGGCGGGCGCCTGGGTGGCTCAGTTGGTTAAGCGACTGCCTTCAGCTCAGGTCATGATTCCAGGGTCCTGGGATCGAGTCCCACATCGGGCTCCCGGCTCAGCGGGAAGCCTGCTTCTCCCTCTCCCAATCCCCCTGCTTGTGTTCCTGCTCTCGCTGTCTCTGTCAAGTAAATAAATAAAATCTTTGAAAAAAAAAAAAAAAAGAGCCAGTCCCCAGACATAAGGCTGTCCTGAACATAAGCCTTTTTATTGACTCTAAACACTATTTTCTCCAAGAATAAAAGCCCTCTTACCCCCGTATCTTCCAAAAGGCATTTTCATCCTGACCAGGCCTCCCTATTAATATTAACTCCCCCTTGCCCTAGAGTGGGTTACTCATGACTTGTTTTTCTCACCACCTGGTAGGGTCCCCAGCTAGTCAGGAAGGAGCAAACCAAGAGCCAGTCTGGGCTGGTACAGGGAGAGGCGGACATAATATACACATGTGATTAGCATTCCAAAGACAAATACAACAGGGTTCTGAATCATCTGGGAAATTGCTCCTATCCATCAACATAGAAAGATCGGGAGTATCAACAGTGAGAACAAACAGGGAGATTACATTTAAATGTAACCATATTTAAATATGAAGAAGAGACCAGACACAGCATGTATTCCTACTTGTACAATATTCAGAGCTAACAGACTTATCACACACAGGTTGTATAACTTATTAATGACAACGTGACTTTAAACAGTGGTTCTAACTGGGTCACCTTGAATAATACCAAACAAAGCTTGCCAAGGGAAACATGCAAATAAGATGATCATGTGGGGAATCCAGTGGGGAATGGGCATTTTCCTAGCATCTTAGAATTTTTATTGTAGAAAATGAAACATAGTATCTATCTAGCTTCCTCAGCACTGAAGAAACAGCAGGACAGCATTTCATTCTTCAATGGAGTGGAGTCCAAAGGGAGAAATGAGCCTGACGATTTCCACACATCACACCAAGGCAAGCTGGTATGTGGATAGAATGGCACAGATTTACTCGAGGAAGCCTGAGCAACGGGTAGATAGTACCCACCACCCCGTGCATCACAAATCACAGCAGACAAGTAGCAGAGGCCCTGGAAAGAGGCCTCCCTCCCTCCCTCTCTGAGGCCAGGACCTGCAGACAGAGCACCCTTTTCCATGAAGAAAGTCCCACCTCGGAATGGCAGGGCAAGTGAACCCTTCCCTAGAGCACGCGCTGGTGCAAACAACCATTTGGCCTCCCAAGAACGGCCACAGAAAATGACGGGCAATCTTAAACTTTCAGTTGATGACTGAATTATTTTATGATACTAAGAACTCATTTTTTTAGATGTGATAATGAAGCCGAGGCTATACTTTTAAAAGACGCCTTATCCTTTAGGAACAAATACACACTTAGGTATTTATAAATGAAATTATATGATGTCTGGGGTTCACCGCAAGATAATCCAGGAAAGGAGATGGGATGGGGGGGAGGGTGGTGTGGATGACCTGAAACAGCCATGAGTTGATAATTGTTGAAACTCGCTGATAGGTACATGCGAGTTCATCATAACGGTCTTTCTCTTTTTGTACATGTTGGAACTTTTCCATAATAAAAAGAAAAAAAACATTCAGTAGGAAAGGCATAAAACCATTCATAACTTTGACCCAGCAGTACACCCCTAAGGAAATAAGTAAGGGGGAGGGGAGAGCTGATTCTGCAAAGTTGCCTAATTGCGGAAAAACTCTGTTACTCCCAACAAATGAGAGATGGCTGAACAACGAGGGTGCATTAAGGCAAAAATGCTACGTGGCTTTTTAAAATGATAAATACTTTGGCCTAGTCGCTAAGTGGAAATCGGTATAGGAATGCTGAGTGAAAAACAGGCAGCATAAGGTATTATGCGCATACTAATCACCACAAGGTAAAATGCGTGCTCACATAATGGAAAGGGTCAAAAGAGAACACAGGAGGCTCCCTCCTTCCTTTAACTTCCAGCTCCACTGCCTCCCCCGACACCCCGCATGCACATGCACACGCCAGCTGAATTAATTGCGCTCTTCTGGGACCCGCAGCCCTCGCTCGCTGATTCTCCTCCAGCCCCTACCACCATGCAGCGGCTCTCCTGGACCTGCCTTCCCGAACAGACCTGGAATTCTATCAGCACACAGTAGGTATTCAATAAATGCTCGTCCATCGGAATAGAATATCAATCGCTGCCTTCGGTGACTTAGGTTTTGCTTTGTTTATTGTTTTTTTCTGTAGAGCTGTTCATACCCACAGTAACCATTCAGGAAAGGCATTCCTCAGTGATTCTCAGAGAACGAAGCTTCCATTTCTGATTCACATAGTGCTTCTGGGACCGTGGGCTTCCGAAGAGAGCAAGGCAAAACAAAATCCAGTGACTTCCGGTCCGGACCCTCCCTGGACCACAGAGAAAAGCCTCATTTTGTTTGGAGAACTCGTCAGAGGTCTCATGGCTATGGTTCCTAATGCCAAGTCCGGAGAGGCTCCCCAAGTACAGCTTGCAGCACAGGCCTTTCCTCAGCCACTGGAAAGGGGAAGGCTGCGTGGCTGGAGCAGCGGTGAAGGGCAAGATCAAGTGCGCAGCCGGGAAACATAAAAGCCGTGGACAAGAGCTGCCCATCCAGGCTGGAGATGACCCTGGAGATTCCAGGGCTCTGCGGGCGGCTGCACAGCCAGCCCCACAACCTGCCAGGGCTGCCACCCCCCCCCCCAAGTCTCGGTGTTTCTCCATCCCTTCTGCTCCGAGCTGTTTTGAGCACCAGGCTCTGGGGGGGTACGTGGTTTGATAGAGATACTCAAGAATGTCGGGAAGAAATCCATAGAAGGTCATTTTTCATCGCAGTGGTTCTGAACTCTTTTTGGATCAAATGTTAAAGGAAGAATATATTCCCTCTGAGGATCTGGTAAGACCGTTCCAGAAAAGCGCACACACGTACACAATTCCGCACAACTTTCAACAGGTTCTTCAAGAACTCCTGACCCCGATCGCATGCCACTCCTGCCCTAGAGTGTCTCAGGTGCTTCAGCTGCTGCTGTTAATAAGAACACTTTAGAAAACCAACCACATGAATTTCCACACCAGCAAGGCGGCTGTGATGTGTGAGGGGCCTTCAGAAAGCGATGTGCGGCAGCTCTCTGGGGAGGGTCCTGTGGCTTCACAAAGACCATCAGGAGAGGTATACAAAGCCCAAGCCTGGGCACACAGAGGAAGGCAACATATAGCTAAGACCCTCCACTCTGGATCTTCAGAAATGAGACCGCCCAGCCTGACATCGTCAAGGCCTGTGGACCTCGAAAATGCCTCTTTATGTGGGACTGGGATGCTGACACTCTACTTACTCATTACGCAGTGTCATTTTACGGAGGGTTTCGTAAATGCTCCAGAAAGGGGGGTACAGAGAATTGCCTACACATAAACTTTCATCCATTCTCCTAATTAGAACCAAAAAAATCGGCCCAGGTGGTCCTGGGGAACGACCAAATCAAAGACTGCTGTGAACACGGAGGAAGAGGTGGTTCAGGCATAGGACTTCAAAGGTGGCAGGGACGAGGAGGGCTAGAGAGAGCCCCCACGGCAGAGACACACTCTCCTGCCGAACCGAGGACCATCGGGGCTCCTGGGGTTCCCAGGAACGGACTAATTCCATCTGCTGTCCCTAACCCTAACCCTTCCCAGCTGCCCCTTGCAAGCAGCCCATCAATATGCCACAAAAGTTTGCATCACTCACTGTCCTGTTCCAGCTCTTTGTTGCCTTATGACAGTGCAACAAGTCAGTCTAGTTTCTTCTCACTTAGCATTAAAATATATTCAAAGAATATATCCTGCCTCCTTCCAAAGAGAATTTAAGGTAGTTTTAAATAATAATTTATACCCAAGGCAAAAAAAATAAAAGACTGGAAATCACATGGAATAAAAGATGAAATTTTTACCAAGCACTGGAGAAATAAGACAGTAATTACGATTAGACAATAAATCAGGTCTGGGCTTCCTCGTGGCCTAGTCTCACTTTCTGATTAAAGGCACAATAAAAGACATTCTACTAGGGAAGATGGTAATTGTTTTTGCTGACACTAAGTTCTGAGATGAAATTCATCCTTATATTAAGGGAAAATGAGTAGCATAATACCAATCACCTTCAACAATAGTTTTGTTTTTTGTTTTTAAGATTTATTTATTTACTTATTTGAGAGAGACAGAGAGGGAGGGGGAGAAGCAGACTCCCTGCTGAGCAGAGAGCCCGACATGGGGCTCCATCCCAGGACCCCGAGATCATGACCCAAGCCAAAGGCAGACACTTAACTGACTGAGCCACCCAAAGTGTCCCTTCAACGGTAGTTTTACATAAAATACAAAATGTTCTTCCTGTAACTTAGTCTGGTGCTGAGTACCCTTCATAATCTGTCCCAATTACTTTCCCAGCCTCATTTCCTTCTTCCTGCTCCTCCCACCTCCACAAGGAACTATACATTTCAATCCAACCAGACTTCTCATCCCCAGAACACACCCAACATTCTCCTGACTTACCTTTACTCACCCTAAACTCTTGGGGCTTTTTGTTGTTTTTTTTTAAACAGGCTCCATGCCTAATGTGAGGCTTGAACTCAGAGCCCTGAGATCAAGAGTTGCATGCTCTACGGACTGAGACAGCCAGGTGCTCCCACCCTAAACTCTTTAAATCCTGCCACTTGTGCAAAGATTTCCCCAATTCTCTCGGTCAAAGAGGTCTCCTCCTATCACACTTTCCTCACCCTGCCCCACAGCAGGGTGGAGCCCCAAGGAGGCAGTCACACAGGCGTGGCCGGTGGGCAGGGTCTTTGAAGTCAGGCTGACCTGAACTCAAATGTGAGGAGGATATTTATGGGCTGTGTGACTTCACTTCGCAAGTAACTAGCCCTCTCTGAGCCTCCGTTTGCATGTCTATAGATCAGGAATAATAATACCTACACCTTGACAAGCTTTGCAAGAACAAACTGAACATCTATAAAGGCCTGCAAGGGGGCCTGGGTCACAGCAGCCCTGGGGGGGGGGGGGGGGGGGGGGGGAGGAGGAGGGGGATGGCCATGGCTGCTTTTGTAGAGACTTGGGTATCTGTCTTCTTTCCTGCACTAAAACAGGAGCTGCTTGAAGGTGACAGGGAGAAGCATCTCCCAAAATGTCTTCCACATAGGAGGACCTCAGTAACAGAGTGCTTTCTGGAAGTCTATCTGGAATTACATCAGAGGTGCTGATAACGTGGTGGATTGGTGCCAGACGCAGGTCCAAACATAAAGCTCCTAACTCCCAGGCCATACTTTATCCACACGATGCTGCCAGCCCCTTGGTTTCAAGCACTCTGACTTCCTGTTGCCCACAGTGAAAACCCTCTCCATCAGAAAGTCATTCTTATCATACAGGTCTCCAAATACCAATGCAAATCACATTATTACAACCTGAAGTGGCCACCTTATCCAAAGATCCTATTTGAGGAGAGCTGGTGTGTATTTAATTGTTATGAATGTACAGCGCTGACCAATGCCTTGATGAACTAGAGATAAAATCTATCAGCCCTTGATGGCTAATTTGGTATAACATGAATACTGTGAGTTCTAATAACTCACAGGAGACTACTCTAGCACTTACAAGCTCTATGTCTTCCACACTCATAAAACAACCATAATTACCTTTCATGGGTGAGATGTTCTAGTAATTCCTAAGTGACTTAACCCTAGAAAGTCTATGGAAAAAGCTAATTCAAAGAATTTTTGTTTCCAGAGCTGAAGATAAGACCAAGAACATATGAGTCCACTTTTTAACAAACATGCCAGAAACCATACATCCCTCCATTTCCTGGGAATATATATGTATTGCAGTGACGCTGTCCCTTGACAGCAAACGGTGTAAAACTATGTCAAAAACCGTTTAGAATTTTCTATTTTGGAAGTTCCTTTCAGAGGCAGTGTGGCTCTGTTGTGGGGGCAAAAGCCAGGCCTCCCTGGAGCGGGCCAGGGTGGAAGGATGGGGGGCGCACTCTGGAACCAGACAGACCTGTATGTAAAGCTCACTTAATACTGGGATAGGATCATCTGGGTAGTACAGTCGGTTAAGTGTCTGACTCTTGGTTTCGGCTCAGGTCATGATCTCAGGGTCCTGGGATCGAGCCCCCAGTTGGTCTCTGTTCTCAGAATCTCAAGATTCTCTCTCCCCCTCTCTCAGCCCCTCCCGCTTGTTCTTGCTCTCTCAACTAAATAAATCTTAAAAAAAAAAAAATACTGGGATAAGCTGTTTAACCTCGTTGGGCCTCAATCCTCTCATATATAAAATGGGGATAACGGTATTAATGAATGCAGAAACGATACCCACATTTTATTGTGCACCAGAATCACTTGGAGAGTTTGCTAAAAATACATATGTGAGTCCCATCCCCAAAGATTCTGTTTCGGTGCGTCTGATGTGGGGCCCAGAAATCTGTGGGGATTTAAATTATTTTTCATTTTTAATTACACAATATGTAAATACATTTCCCCCTTGTAAAATATTAAAACATTACCTTATCAGTTATGATTGCATTCAGCTGCAAGCAATTAAAAAACTAACAGTCGCTTAAACAGATGGGGGGTTATTTTTCTCATGGAACAAGAAGAAATCTAGAAGCAGGCACTACGGAGCTGGAGAAGCCACCCGAGGATTACACGAAGGGCCCCGGATCTTCGTGTTTCTTGCTCTGCCATCCCTGGCCTGGGGCTTCCGTGCTTATAGCCGTGAGACAGAGGCAGAAGATAAAAGGGCCGAGGGCTTTGCCATTTTATTTATGAAGGAGCGCGCTCTCCCTAGGAGCTTCTGCCTCCACCTCATGGGCCAGAACTGCGTCCTCAGGCCGTGCTAGGGCACCAGGGGACTGGCTGAGAGAATGTTTTAGCTAGGCACACAGCCACCCCAAACAAAAATCAAGCTTCTGTCAGTAAAGGAGAGGTGAGGCATGGGTGTTGAATAGGAAAGGACCAGTGTCTACTATAGTTACAGTACTTAGGTCCGTGTCCCTTTGACCCTCCTTCCCTGTGCCCCAATCAATGCTGGCCTGGTGGGCATCTGCACCAAGCTCCTGAGGAGATTCTTTTTTTTTTTCTTTAAAGATTTTATTTATTTATTTGACACAGAGAGAGATAGCGAGAGCAGGAACACAAGCAGGGGGAGTGGGAGAGGGAGAAGCAGGCTTCCCGCCGAGCGGGGAGCCCGATGCGGGGCTCGATCCCAGGACCCCAGGATCATGACCTGAGCCGAAGGCAGATGCTTAACAACTGAGCCACCCAGGCGCCCCTCCTGAGGAGATTCTGAAGGCCCCGCACGGCTTGAGGACCCCCGCCACACACGTAGTGCTCCTGCAGATGTTCAGATCTGGCTTTCAAGTGCTCAGCCTAGTGGGGTGTCCAATGAACATCCACCGCTCCTCTTTCCTCCCCCCGCCAAGTCACCCAGAAAAACCTAATCTCATTTGCTACAGCCACATCTCAAGTTTGGCTTTGCTCAGCATACGACCCTGGGGTGTGGTAAGTTATTGCCTTGTTTTAAAAATCAAATCCAGGGCGCCTGGGTGGTGCGGTCGGTTAAGCGTCCAACTCTTAGTTTCAGCTCAGGTCCTGATTTCAGGATCGGAAGATCGAGCCCCGCATCAGGCTCCACGCTCAGCCTGGAATCTGCTAAAGTTTCTCTCTCCCTCTCCCTCTGCCCCTCCCTGCTGTGCATTCTCTCTCTCTCTCAAATAAATTTAAAAAAAAAAATCAAATCCATCTGGGCCACCTGGGGGGCTCAGTCAGTTAGGCGTCTGCCTTCGGCTCAGGTCATGATCCCAGAGTCCTGGGATCGAGTCCCACATCGGGCTCCCTGCTGAGTGGGGAGCCTGCTTCTCCCTTTGCCTGCCGCTACCCCCTGCTTGTGCGCACACACTCTCTCTCTGACAAATAAATAAATAAATAAAAATCTTCAAAAATATCAAATCCATCCTTCAAAGCATGATGATCTACCACCTCTGGCAATATTTAAAGAATGTGACTTGGGTGTTCAGAACTGGCTGAAGCCAGGAGACCCTAACTGAGATGTCAGCATTGTCCCACAAAGTGACCCACTGCCTAGAAGGTTTGCTTGCCCTCTACTGACACTCTCAGCACTGGATTAGGGGAAAAAGTGATGGTGGCCAAGTGCTCACAGTAGTGGGAAAAAAAAATCAAGATAAAAATAGTACATATAACTTCACATTAAAAACTATACAGCTGAATGGGTGCCTGGGTGGCTCAGTTGGTTAAGCCTCCGATTCCTGATTTCGGCCCAGGTCAAGATCTCAGGGTTGTGGGATCGAGCCCCACATTGGGCTCCATGCTCAGCGCAGAGTCCGCTTAAGATTCTCTCTCTCCCTGTGCCTCTGCCTCTCCCCGTGCTCACACACTTTCTCTCTCCCTCTCAAATAAATAAATCTCAAAAAAAAAAAAAAAGTATACAGCTATGCAAAAGAAAAAAGCCTGGAAAGCTAATCCTAACTGGTAACAGCAGGGAACACCTTATTGGTGAGAGTAATTATGTTTTATTCCATTTGGGTCTTTGAGGGGAGGGATGGTAACTTTCCAAAAATTTCTACAAAAAACACGTATTTCTTTTGTAACCAGATTTATGATTTTAAAAAATGTGTCAACCTATACAGTCACCAGGAATGATAAAATAACTTCTGGAAGGCCTCTGGTGGGTCAGCTCACCTAACTCTATGCCATATCTGGTCTTTGTGTAAAATTAAATGGCAGATGAGAAGGACTTTAGCCAAAGCAAGGGCATGACCGTGTGTAGGGTACCATGACAAGGCCGCTGGCTATAATGGAAGCATTTTAACAATCCACAACCGTTCTGATTTAACAGGGGAAAACACTCTGGAATGAAACACAGGCTCAAGGTCCCTGTGACTTCCTAATCGAGAAGCTGCAAAGAGAAATGCAGGGTCATTACTCAGCCACTGTGCTGCACTCAGCTATCCTGCACATAGCAATTAGGGTAGAACTTGAGGTGCCATGCACACTGCATACAAAGCCGGCCACCCTCTGGGAGGAACCAAAAGGCACAAGACCCCACAGCATGGCAAGCACCCAGCTAGTAAGAAAAGTTTTTCCAATCACGCTATGTTCTTCATAAACCCCTGCCTGCAATTTCCTCAGGAAGCCTGTGGCTATCAAACGAGCAAGCTAATAAATATATTAATAGGCAAGATCTGCAAGTTGGAGGCTGTTCACTTTGGGGAGGCAGCTGAACTGTGAGTCGGGTCTGGGGAGGTAAACTTCACACCTAAGGCTCTATTCTCTACTCATCCTTTCCACTCGAGCAAATGCTTATGGCCTGCTGGCAATAAACAGCCCTGGCTGGGCTCTTCTAAAACAAAGCTGTCCCAACCACTGAGGATGCCCTGATTTAAATGGAGTCTGCTCCATTCTGGGCCTCTTCCTCCAACTTTGAGGGCAGAAAAGTGACCTCTTTGTGGTCAACAGGCCCTGAGCTTGCTGCGCGGTGTTTTCTAACGCCCCGGTCCCGGTGCCTGCTTTGGGAAGGCTGGAGAGAGCAGAGGATGGTGTGCCTTGGAAGCCACAGTCCTGGTCCCAGGGACCCAGGGCATGGCCTCCCCTTGCTGGATCTTCGAGGGCTCCCACACAAAGCTGAATCCTGAGTCTGACCACACCATCTCCAAGTGTGCAACGCTCCAGGAGCCTTTAGGTCAGCAATGATGAAGAACAGCTGCCAAATCAACATAAAAGCATCCAACCTCAGTAGGGACTAAAGGAATGGAAATTTACATGAAATGTCCTTTGCCCTGCCAGTTTAGCAAATTCTGAGAAGCCCCTCTTGTGCAGCATTCCTAACTGGTCTCCCGGAATCCCTTTCTGTCCTGACCTGTCCATCCTCTACACAGCAGCCAGGGCAACTCTTCTAGAGTACAAACCCCATCATGTCACCGGCCTGCTTAAAGCCCCTTGATGGTTTCCCGCTGCCGTTAGGGTAATGTTTACAGTCTGTTACCAGGCCTTGCTGACTCATGCCCTGCCTTCATCACTAGCCCATCTCACGGCACCCTCCCTGTCCTCTGGCCTTGGCTCTTCTAGGCCTGTGCCCATTAGCAGCTCTGGGGCATCTGCACATTCTGTTCCCTCTGTCTAGAATTTCTAGGATATTCTCTCCCCACTGTCTCCATCTGCTTCCACCCTAGTTTATGTTCAATACCTTGAGAACATGGCCAAAAAACCCATCTTCAAGGAAGCCTTCCCCAACCCCATTCCACATACTTGTCCTTCTATCCCAAACCAGACCAGGTTAGGTTGGGCCCCATAAATGCTGAGCAAATAAAAAGCAGTACAAATTTCTTGGAGTAAGAATCTTAAAAATGGGGTGCCTGGGTGGCTCAGTCAGTTGAGCATCTGCCTTCGGCTTGGGTCATGATCCTAGAGTCCTGGGATCGAGTCCCGCATCAGGCTCCCTGCTCAGCGGGGAGCCTGCTTCTCCCTCTGCCTGCAGTTCTCCCTGCTTGTGCTCTCTGACAAATAAATAAAATCTTAAAAAAAAAAAAAAAAGAACCTTAAAAATGAGCATATTCTTTGACATGTTAATTCTCTTTATTTTCTCTTCTTTTTTTAAAAGATTTTATTTATTTATTTGACAGAGAGACCCAGCAAGAAAGGGAACACAAGCAGGGGGAGTGGGAGAGGGAGAAGCAGGCTTCCCGCCTAGCAGGGAGCCCGATATGGGGCTTGATCCCAGTACCCTGGGATCATGACCCGAGCCGAAGGCAGACGCTTAACGACTGAGCCACCCAGGCGCCCTTAAAGTAATTTATTATAAGTAAATAATCTAGGGCACCTGGCTGGCTCAGTCAGTTGAGCGCGCAACTCTTGATCTCAGGGTTATAAGTCTGAGCCCCACATTGGGTGCAGAGCTTACTTAGACAAAAAAATAAATAAAAACTTAAAAATAAATAAAAAGAATAAAAAACTCATCCATGAAATTATAAAAAAATAAGTAAAATGCCGACAAAGATTTAAGCCCTACCATGTTTATTGGAGTTAATTATAGCAACAAGGACAAAAGAAACAGAAACAATCTAAATGTTCAACATTAAGGGAATGGTAACGTAAATTAGAATATATCCATATGATGGAACGTTATGTAGTATGGAATTAAAAATGCTTATTATATGTTAATATAAACAATGAAAAAAACAGAGCAGAAAATTATATTTACAGTATAATCTCTGCAAAGAAAATGCATTAACAATACAAGGAAATATGCCAAAATGCTTATAGTAGTGACCTCTGGGTAGTAAGATAATGAATATTTTTCTCTACTTCTCTACATTTCTTCATGCTTTTAAATTTTCTGTGGCGGAGGAGGGGAAGGCATAAGAGCCTAAATTCAACCTCTCCCAATTCTCCAACCTTGCTCTAAAGCGGCCTTGTAATGCAGGGTCAGCTCTAGTGAACGCACCGCACCTCTCATCCACTGCAGTGCTGACCTCCTAGGACTCTTCGCTCAGGGTTCTCCTGACCCACATCATGTTTTGGCAAATGCCAGCAGAGCAGAAGGAGGGCTGAGGCCACCAGTCCCTGCACCCCAAAGATAACGGACAGCAATGCCTGGCAGATTGTCCCTATCCAGTTGGGACATTTCTTTTTTTTAAGATTATATTTATTTATTTGACAAAGAAAGGGAGAGAAATAGTGTGAGCACGAGCAGGGGGAGCCCGACACGGGGCTCAATTCCAGGACCCCGGGATCACGACCTGAGCCGAAGGCAGACGCCCAACCAACTGAGCCACCCAGGCGCCCCCTCCACCCCCCGCCAGTGGGACATATTCCCAGAGTTATCTGGTCACCTCAAAGCAGGCTGTTCAATAGGACCTTCTCCTCCCACAGAAATGTCTGATTTATTGTTCTACCTTTAGAACAAGCGTTCTACTATAATCCCCTTCAAGAAATACCAGACTTTTTACTTTTATCTTTGATAAGAGTCAGCCAACAAGGAAATGGCAGCCCATATGTCAACATCCACCCCCGATGAATAACAAGCCCATTCCATGCATGGCATCTGGTCCCATCGGGTTTGGAATTAGGGGAATTTCACAAGTGTGGATGGTGCGGGCCAAAGGTCTTTAGCAAGTGGGGGCTGGTACACACCAACCGGATGAAACAAAGATTCTTTCCTGCTTTTCTGTGTCACCACTGTGGGAGGGCCTTTCCCAGTGATGGAGGAGCCCAAAG
This sequence comes from Neomonachus schauinslandi, assembly GCF_002201575.2. Classification (NCBI taxonomy): domain Eukaryota; kingdom Metazoa; phylum Chordata; class Mammalia; order Carnivora; family Phocidae; genus Neomonachus; species Neomonachus schauinslandi. The sequence continues at coordinate 11,467,061 of NC_058417.1, read as the reverse complement.
CACGCAGGCTCCGCATCACCCGCTGGTGTCGTGGGCTCTCAGCTCACCAGCAGCTCTCTGAGGCTGACAGACTGCCCGGCATTGACACACAGCCCCCATACTGCAGTCTTTTCCTGCGGGCTGTAGGAATGGGCGAGTGCAAGGACGAATGGCACTAAATAATGCAGGGGTGAGCACCACTCACACGGGAGCATAACAAAGGACATTTGAGAGAGCCACCGGGTGGAGGGGGCGTGTGGAAAGGTTAACACTCCACACCAGGCTCCAAATCATAGTCCTTAAGCTTCAAGCCATTCCCACATCCGTCCCCTTCATGTCTCACCAATCCACCTGCATCTGACACTGCCTAACAGAGAATTACGCTGCATTCCTGACACAGAAAGGTCTCCCCGCTTATCCACACAAAGGCAGTTTGTGTGGATAAGGGTGCCACAGGCTTGGCACGTCTGCTCTGAGGGGGCTCTCTCAAGAACACAGGGCCACCACTGGGGCGCCTGGGTGGCTCAGTCGTTAAGCGTCTGCCTTCGGCTCAGGTCGTGATCCCAGGACCCTGGGATCGAGCCCCACATAGGGCTCCCTGCTCCGCGGGGAAGCCTGCTTCTCCCTCTCCTACTCCCCCTGCTTGTGTTCCCTCTCTCGCTATGTCTCTCTCTGTCAAATAAATAAATAAAATCTTTAAAAAAAAAAAAAAAAAACACAGGGCCACCAAGAGCAGAGACCATCACCCAAGTCACCCCCTTCGTGACTTCGTGAGTTAGGGCCCCACACTGGGTGTAGAGATTACTTAATAAACTTAAAAAAAAAAAAAAAAAAGCAGCAGCATCTTCCATCTGAATTAAACCCTTCCCTAGGCGTGCAGAGTGAGGCCAGCCCTCTCTGGGGTGACTTCTCCATCCTTAACACTGCCTTCCTTTTGGTGTTGAGACTGATGCCAGGCAAAAAGTTGGCAGCTGGTTTTTAGAGCTGGAAGGAATCTTTTAACTCTCACCCGGGCGGAGGCCTCTGAAAAGGGCTGTAACAGCTCACGGCCTGCAATCACCACACTGCACTTTAGGCAGAGCCCAGGTGAGCCCCTAGGCTGCCTGACACCCCTTCAGTGCCCTTCCCATCATGCCACACACTAAGTGCCCTCTGAATGACTGAAGGTTGAAGGAAAATCACAAAGAGCACTAAGTCTGTGGTGGGGCCTCCAAGTCGGTGAGACAATTTAATTCCTTCTCGCAGGGAAGGCTATTTCTTTCTTTTTTTTTTTTTTTTAGATTTTTTATTGTTATGTTAATCACCATCCATTACATCATTAGTTTTTGATGTAGTGTTCCATGATTCATTGTTTGTGCGTAACACCCAGTGCTCCATGCAGAACGTGCCCTCTTTAATACCCATCACCAGGCTAACCCATCCTCCCACCCCCCGCCCCTCTAGAACCCTCAGTTTGTTTTCCAGAGTCCACCGTCCCTCATGGTTCGTCTAACCCTCCGATTTCCCCCCCTTCATTCTTCCCCTCCCGCTACCTTCTTCTTCTTCTTTTTTTTTTCTTAACATATATTGCATTATTTGTTTCAGAGGTACAGATCTGAGATTCAACAGTCTTGCACAATTCACAGCGCTCACCATAGCACATACCCTCCCCAGTGTCTATCACCCAGCCACCCCATCCCTGCCATCCCACCCTCTTTCTTTTATTTTTTTTTGAGATTGATTTATTTATTTAAGTAATCATTATACCCAGCATGGGACTCAAACTCACGACCCTGAGATTAAGAATCACATGCTCTTCCAACTGAGCCAGCCAGGCGCCCCTGGGAGGGCTATTTTAATAACCAACCAGTGAGAAAGAATGTTGAAGAGGGGCAAGAATTCCTTAATTACTACTAATTCTTACTGAAGTCTATTTTATGCCCAGCCCTGGGAGAGGCATCATGAGGAACAGGCCCTCTAGGTAATTAAAATCCAGGTTGGAAACCATTCCATAATCCCTAAAGAATCAATGGATCTAGGCACTCATCAACAATGGCTACGAACGTCACAAAGAGAACCACAACCTGACTTCCCTGAGCCTCCCGAGAGAGAAAAGCAGCACCTCTAGTAGTCTTGTCAAAAACTTAAACCTGAACTGATCAGGCTGGAGATCCAACTTCGTTTCCACGAAATACGGAAAATGAAGAAATGTGAACATATTCAACGATACCACGGAGATACAATCAGCAAAATCCAAGCTATGGTAAACTCTATAGGATAAATGACCTGGTTTCTCCCACAAATAAACTGCATATGAAATAAATATGGAGGAGGGCGCCTGGGTGGCTCAGTCGGTTGAGCGACTGCCTTCGGCTCAGGTCATGATCCTGGAGTCCCGGGATCGAGTCCCGCATCGGGCTCCCTGCTCAGCAGGGAGTCTGCTTCTCCTTCTGACCCTTCCCCGTCTCATGCTCTCTCTCTCTCTCAAATAAATAAATAAAAGCTCTAAAAAAAAAAAAAAGAGTTAAAAAAAAAAGAAATAAATATGGAGGAGCAAATTAGATTAAAAGAGACATAAGACACACATCAACTAACTGTAATGCTGGACCTTATTAGATCCTATTCAAACAAACTTAAAAAAAAAAAAAAAAGAGTCCGACTCTTGGTTTCAGCTTGGGTCATGGTCTCAGGGTCATGAGATGGAGCCCTAAGTCCATGGGGCTCCATGTTCAGCAGGGAGTCTCTCCCTCCCCCATTCGTGCACTCACTTTCTCTCTCTCTCAAATAAATCTCTTTTTAAAAAAGACATTATGGGGGCACCTGGGTGGCTCAGTCGTTAGGTGTCTGCCTTCGACTCAGGTCATGATCCCAGGGTCCTGGGATCGAGCCCCGCATGGGGCTCCCCACTCCGCAGGAAGCCTGCTTCTCCCTCTCCCACTCCCCCTGCTTGTGTTCCCTCTCTCACTGTGTTTCTGTCAAATAAATAAATAAAATTAAAAAAAAAAAAAAAGACATTATGGGGCACCTGGGTGGCTCAGTTGTTAGGCGTCTGCCTTCGGCTCAGGTCATGATCCCAGGGTCCTGGGATCGAGCCCCGCATCGGGCTCCCTGCTCTGCGGGGAGCCTAATTCTCCCTCTCCCACTCCCCCTGCTTGTGTTCCTTCTCTCTCTGTGTCTCTCTCTGTCAAATAAATAAATAAAATCTTTAAAAAATAAAAAAATAAAAATAAAATAAAGAGTTCATTTCCTTTTCAAGATACACACTGAAATATATGGCTGAATTAATCTGATTTGAGGGATTTACTTCAAAAAAATATAGACCAGGAGAGGAAACAGATAAGCATATTGACAAAATATAATAGGCTGTGAGTTGAAATTGTTGAAATTATAGAAAGGGTAAGTGGAGGCTCATTATACTGTTCTATTTTTGTAGGTGTTTGAAATTTTCCTTAACACAAAGTCTAAAAAGTAAACCCAGGGGTGGCTGGCTGGCTCAGTCGGAGGAGCGTACAACTCTTAATCTCGGGGTCATGAGATCGGGCCCCACGCAGGGTGCAGAGATTACTTAAAAATAAAATCTTTAAAAAAAAAAATAAAAAGTAAACCCAAATTTTGAAGGTAAGATTGATACATTCAATGTTCTCAGAGAAAAGTTAAAGTAAAAATTACAGGGCATAGATCATACATTTCTTGGACATATAGGTGAGGGAGACATTTAGACTCAATAAAAATTTATTTAGCGCCTATTACATTGTAGGCTCTGCAGCATGCAATTTTCACCAGCTGTGTGATCTCTGCACCTCAACTTCCTCCTCCATAAAATGGGAACGTTAAGAATTAGGCTACATCTGGTTGTTACTAAGAGGAGATGAGCTATATATATCACGCACGGAGAATAGTGCCTGGCCCACAGCAAAGGTACTCAATAAATGGTAGCTTCATCTAATGCTATGCAATCAATATTCTTTGACCCATTTTATAGCTGAGGAAAGTGAGGCTCAGAAAAGTGAGGTAGCTTGTCCAGAAAATCATGCTGCCAAGAAGAGGGAGAACCTGGGTTTCAGAGGCAGGCTTCTGGCTGGGCTCCCCTGAGCATGCCACTGGCAGGAAAGAGCCCTGTGATTGCTGGAGAACGTGGGGAATGAAAGTGTCAAGGGAAAAAAATGAGCTCTTTGAACAAAGACTAGGAATAAGGTAAGGCTGAAAGAAGGAAGGAAGAAAAACACTCAAGACCCTCAGAAATGCCATTCTGATGAAGTTCAGAGCAAATTCTTCTTCTAATTAAAGACTGGTCTCCACAGCTGTCATTGGGGTGACCTCACTAATTCAAATAAATAGCCACAGGGCTTCAGAGGGAACAATTTTAACTCTGCTTTCCATAATAAGGATTCTGGATTACAGCCCAAAGCTTTAGCTAGTTAAGTGTGTGGGTCAGTCTCATAAATTGTTTTCTTGGCTGAATCCCAAGCAAGCCAGGCTGTCATTCCAGCAATGAGGTGATCGGTTTTGCATTCCTACCCAAAAGGGAGGGAGGCTTCTCCACGGACCCTGCAAATCATACCTGTAAGATCTATGCCACGGGGACTGTCAACCTGCCCCTGAAATCTGTTCCGGTGGTTATTTTTGGGGGGATTAACTACATCATTGAAGAGGCTGTCCAGACAGGATACCCCAGAACACCCCCCCACCCCCCTCCCCCAGGAGAAGACCATTTTTCCAGTAAACAGGTGGACATAGGTCATCTCAGCAGCAAAGCCTTGTATGTTTGCTAACTGCCACAACTCCCAGCATGGCTCGCCGAGCACCTTGGGGAGTCACAGGCCCCCCAAGTTCCTGTTCCGACCCAGGCAATGCTGCTGTTCGCATGCTTGAGGGGGCACCGCGGACAAGCACGTTCCAGAGGCTTCTGTGGTGGGGCAGGAAGGGGACTGGTTGTGGTCTAAACATACCATTCAAGTCCTCGCTCGGCCCTGATGGCCACAGACAACTCACTTATCTGCTTGGCTTCCTTGTTTATGAAGTCAGATAAAGGAGAACCTCACGACACCGTGAAAATGAAACACATATGTGAAGCCAGATAAAATGGTGACTACTGGGATGATGACGCTGACTCCCATTAAGCCAGAACCAGACCAGATCTTTCAGAGTAGGGATTCCGAGCCAGTGGGTCATCTCGGAGGGCAGGCCTCCACTCCTTGCCCACGGGTCTGGAACCTGTCTGCCCCAGAGGCAATATGGAACAATGGGACCAGCCAGGCAGTGAGCTGGTCAGGTCTGGATTTGATTTCCGCCTTGGCCACACTATCTCCATTTTCCATTCTGAGCAATTTTACAGTTGAAATGGATAAATAAGCCCTGTCCACTCCTCACTATCTTGGCTGATGGGAAAACAAAAATCTACAGATAACCTGTGAACCTCATTTTGCCTTAGAGTTTCAGCTCCTTTTCACTCAAACTTAGCACGAAAGGGCTGATGTGAAGTGAACATTTTTATGTGAATTTTCTTCCTTATCCTGCTCTCGTTATTTCTTTCCAGTGCAGGTGCTGATGAGCCCTAACAAGCTCCTAAAATGAGAAGCAGGAAAAAGGCAGGAGATGCGGACAGAGGAGTGTAGGGAAAATTTGCAACACAGATCATCAGCCTCTGTAAAACCAGGACTGGTTTAAAACAGACCAAGGTAAGGACCACATGACCTTGGTCGGCCTGACCCAAGCTCAGCATGTTCTTTAATTTTAGAGGGCTGCAGAGCAAGTTTCTTTTCTTTTCTTTCTTTTTTTTTAGAGAGAGAGCGAGTGAGCAAGGGTGGGTGAGGGGTGCAGAGGGAGAGGGAGAGAGAGAATCTTAAGCAAGTTCCATGTGGGGCTCGATCCCACAACCCATGAGATCACAGTCTGAGCCAAAATTAAGAGTCAGATGCTTAACCAATTGAGCCACCCACACACCCTTCCTTCATCTTGGTTTTAAGCCTCTGTCATTTCATTTGTCAAATGGGGAATAGTAACTAAAACTTGGCAGGATTACTATGAGAATCAAAAATAATATCTATACTTAAAAGATGTTTAAGGTAACAACTACTGTGTATTAAAGCTTATTATGGGGTGCCCGGGTGGCTCAGTCGGTTGGGTGTCTGCCTTCAGCTCAGGTCATGATCCCAAGGTCCTGGGATTGAGTCCCGCATCGGGCTCCCTGTTCTGCGGGAAGCCTGCTTCTCCCTCTCCCTCTGACTGGCACTCCCCCCTCCGCTTGTGCTCTCTGTCAAATAAATAAAATCTTAAAAAAAAATAAAGCTTAGGAGTGTCTGGGTGGCTCAGTCTTTAAGCATCTGCCTTCGGCTCAGGTCATGATCCCAGGATCCTGGGATCGAGCCCCACATCGGGCTCCTTGTTCGGCCGGAGGCCTGCTTCTCCCTCTCCCACTGCCCCTGCTTGTGTTCCCTCTCTCGCCGTGTCCCTCTCTGTCAAATAAATAAAATCTGCTAAAAAAATAAAAAAATAAAGCTTATTATGTATTGATACACAGGCTCATTTCAACCTTAAAACTACCCTATGAGGCAGCTACTACTGCCCCCATTTTTAAAGGCGAGGACACTGAGGCTCAGACTAAGTAACGTGCCCCAAAGACACGGGAGGTGAATGCTGGGGCCGAGGAAGGACCCTGGGATTGTCTGCCCCTGAGGCTGTGCTCTCGGTGCCCGCGTGGTGCCTGGCACCCAGCAGGTTGTAAATAAGAGACAGCCCTTAAGATCCTGGTGAAGGCCTTCACAACAGCCCTGGATGACAGCATCGTCATTCCCACTGCACAGGCGACAAGGCTGGGGCTCAGACAGTACAATAGAAAGCCCTTATCTTTAGAAACATACACTTCAGTGTTTATGGATAAAATTATACGAGGTCTGGAATGTCAAAATAATGGGGTGGGGGAGGCAGTTAGATTAAACAAGATCAGAGGGGCCAGATGTAGAGAACCCTTGGAGTGGAGTCATGGGTACATAGAAGTTCATTATCTTGTTTTCCCTATTCCCATTTATGTGTGAGATTATCCACAACAAAAAGTACAAAGAAAAAAAAATCACCTCTTCTCCTAGAGAATGTGAAAGGCAGAGGTGGGTCTCAAACCGAAGTGTGTCCGTCCCCAACTTGAGTCCTGTCCAAACCACTATAATAATGGCTTTAAAACCCTCCTCCTTCCTTCCAGTACCGCATGGTCCACGCATGGGCATCACTCAGAGAGCCCCAGTGCTGCTAATCTGAATCGGGGAGTTCCAAAAGGCAGGTAGTCTTCACTGAGGGTCAAACGGTGGCAGCCCATGCTGCTGTTGGGGGGCAGGGGCAGGGGAGCCCGACTTCCTGGCGAGTCCAGAAAAGAAAAGAAGCAGGACCAGGGCGTGGAAAGGATTTGGATGATGTGAAGGAGAATGGAGGACTAAGAAAGAGGAGGAAGGAGCAGTGAGCGGCTCAGGCAGCCTACTCAGCTCTCTTTGGGGGGTTGCTCCCGCAGCCACAGTCTCCCTTCCTACAGTCCACCCTCCACGCTACCCCCAAGATGGGTCTTCCCCCAACAAAAATCTGATCGCATGCTCCCCCTGCACATGAAAAACCTCCCTGAGCACCGCCCCCGTCCCACCGCCATTAACTCCAGATGACATCTGCTCTCAACCTGATTCTCAGGGTGACTGTCATTCACCGGCCCTCACTGCAGCCTCTGCCCTCACCAGGTCCCCATGCAGACACCAGAGCCTGGGGTCAAGCAGCCTCCCCCCCCCACACACACCGGGACCTTTTCTCTAATGTCCCCTCTTCCTGGTATGCCCCACCCCCCTCCTTATAAGCTCCTGCAGGAGACCAGCTCAGATGTCACCTCTTCCCGCTGCCCCAGCACAGCCCTGTTATCATGACACCCCCATGCTGCACTCGTTTGTGGGTCTCCCTCTCGATGAGAATTGAGCTCCAGGGCAGGGAGAGGACACACCTCTCCTTCCTCCCCATCAATACAGCAGGTGACCAATACAAGGTGGCTATCATTGCTAGTCGTGTCTTAAAAACTGGGGCCCCTGGGCACACAGGCAGAGGCTATGCCAGCCATCCCAGTGCCTGGCACAAAGTGGCTTCTGGAACAGGCTGCCCAGTACCTGGACAGGGGAAGACAGCAGGACACTGAGCAGAGGGCCCCTTCCTGACCTTGGCTGAAGCAGCCTTGCTGCGGTGCCCTTCATGTGTCTGTAAAGCCCACGCCCGCGGGACGCTTATTTAGTGCCTAAAAACGCTGTAGCGGTTTCCTTCCACTGGTTCCAGACAAATGAAGGAAAGTGATAACGACAGCTTGACACTCCCCTTACCTCCATGGCTGCAAACCTAAAGAATATTTATGATCCGTGGGCTCAGAGATTTGGTGTCTTAGAAGCAAAGAAAGGTCACAAGATGAACTGACGCAGACCATCTGCTCCTGGGTGGGGACAGAGATCCCCCGATTCGGTTATTTCCCCCACAGCGCACCAGGCACCTGCTTTTCTTGCAAAAATCCGGGAGCCAACATGACGATTTTTATTTAACTTGGAATAAAACCGACGTCTCCTATGAGGAGGGGTAAGAAGCCGAACGCAAACATGCCGACTCTCAGGGAACGGAGGAACCTCCTGGCAGGGCAGCGAGAGACCTCCACACAGGGCCCACAGCCCTCTCAGGAACGGGGTACTTGTGCTCTCCATATTAAATTCTTAGCAACAAGGCTTAACGGAGGAGGACGAATGCTCCTGGAGATGTTTGCATGATTGCAAACGGAGAAAAACGCGTCAGGGGCCAGCGCTGGAGGAGCGTCCCTCCTCCTCCATTTTTCATGGGCCTGCTGCGCCTGCAATTCCCAACACCACGCTTCTGACATTACAGCAGATGCCGCCGCCGCCGCACTAATCCTTCATCCTCGGGGGCCGATGGAAATGTATGATTTCCCATTAATCAGGGCCGCGGACACCAAAATAGCTCATCTGACCTTTGCAAATACCAAAGGGTGGATTTAAAGCCAAAGCTGGCAAAAGAGAATGCAAAAGTCTTCAGCTCTTCTTTCAAAGATGATTTTATGTCATTAACCAAGGAGCAGCCTGCCTCTAGGACCAGTGAGGTTAAAAATGGGGTAGAAACCGGCACATTGGAAGTGAGGCAGCCACCAACGTTTCAACACACACACACACACACACACACACACACGTTCCTTGGTGAATTATTTAACATATATTAAAAATATATATGGCTCAGAAATCTCTTGGATTGAAAACACCGTCAAACTAGGAGCTAGCAGTTCTCTAACAGAATCCACGCACAAGGACACAAGCCTGGATTTGAACGCCCGACATCAGTTGGGACTCCATGAGACAATAAAGAGCTAGCACGGCTACGACCCGCAGAGTTGCTACTGATGAGAAGACAGACCCTCTCTTAGAAGACCCTCATTACAGCTCATCAAATTCATTACCAAGCTTCATCACGTACATACCCACTTTCTCTCTATTTATAGGCCTGTAAATCCTAGTCGGTAGTTGATATTTTAGGAGCCAAAGTGACCCCTTAATATTTCACGGGGATTTTCTTTGCATTGCTGGCGTTCGGCACCACACAAAATTGGATCCCAGGTAATCTTAGTGAAATGTAGGACTCTGGGTTTCTCCACTTAAAAAAAGTAATTACAGAAGACTTGAGGAACAGAGAAAAAAAGGAAAGCCATTCGCAGAAGCCTGCCACCACCCCAATTTAATTTTTTAATAGCAGCTTTATTGAGATACAATTCACATGCCATAAAATTCACCCTTTAGAAGTGGTACAATTCAACGGGTTTTGGTATATTCACAGAGTTGTGCAACCATCACCACCATCTAATTCCAGAATATTTTCCTCAACCCAAAAACAAATGCTATACCCATGGGCACTCGCTGCCCATTCCACCCCCCATCCCAGGCCCTCACAACCACTAATCAGCTCTCTCTCTGTATAAATTGGCCTATCCTGGACATTTCATGTAAGTGGAATCATGTAGCATGTGGCCTTTTGGGTCTGGCTTCTTTTACTCACGATAATGTTTCACCTGATTCAATTTTTATTAGCACTTTGTTCCTTCCTATCTTAATTTTTATACACTTAAAGCATAATCCTTTGCTAACTTTATAAAGTCAAGCCTGGGTTTTGCTGAACAATGAGTTACTGACCCTTAGCTGGTCCAGAAACTGAAGGAAGCCTGTTTGGTCTCTAAATGTGAGCCAACCATATCGGTCTACTTTTAACAGAAAGTACCTGGGGGTTAGGAAGATACTGAATAGCACTACCGGCCCTCAGGATGACCACACACACTAGATACTGTGTGGAATCTGGTGATAATCTGTGGCAAGAAAGAGTCAAGAATTCAAGAACACGGAGTTAAATAGGAAGAGCTAGCCACCATGCACTGAGCTCTTTTGCAAATGTTATGGGTTAAATTGGATGTGCACTAACCCCCTGCCCAACACTCCCCGGAATTCATATGTTGAATGGGACTATATTCGGAGGTAGGTCTTTAAAGAAATTATAAAGGTAAAATGAAGCCACTAGAGTGGGCCCTAATCCAAACTGACTGCTATCCTTCTAAGAGGAAATGTGGACACACCAGGAGATACCAGGGATGCGTGCAAACAGAGTTAGGCCATGAGGGGACACAGCAAGAAGGCAGCCATCTGTAAGCCAAGGAGAGAGGCCTCAAGAGAAAGCAAACCTGCAGACACCTTGATCTTTAACTTCTCACCTCCAGAACTGAGAGAAAATAAATGCTGTTTAAGCCACTAGGTCTGTGATATTTTGTTATGGGAGCTCTATCAAACATCTCCTCTACTGCCCCCACGCTCTAAAAAGTAGGATTCGTATCCCCATTTTACAGTTGAGGAAGCTGAGGCTCAAACAGGTTAGTAGAGCTGAGACTCAAGCTGAAATCTGTCTGATTTCAAAGTTTTTGTTCTTTCCAGAAAATACACATATCGTGATCTATTTTTTTTAAGATTTTATTTATTTATTTGAGAGAGAGAATGAGATAGAGAGAGAGCATGAGAGGGGGGAGGGTCAGAGGGAGAAGCAGACTCCCTGCTGTGCAGGGAGCCCGATGCGGGACTCGATCCCAGGACTCCAGGACCATGACCTGAGCCGAAGGCAGTCGCTCAACCGACTGAGCCACCCAGGCGCCCCAAAGATTTTATTTATTTATTTGAGAGAGAGAATGAGAGAGAGCACATGAGAGGGGGGAGGGCCAGAGGGAGAAGCAGACTCCCCACCGAGCAGGGAGCCCGATGCGGGACTCGATCCCGGGACTCCAGGATCATGACCTGAGCCGAAGGCAGTCGCTTAACCAACTGAGCCACCCAGGCGCCCTCGTGATCTATTTTTAACTTTTCTGCAGCACAAGGGGTCAGACTATTAAGATAAAGTAAAACTTGTGTTCTATTTTTAAAAACCCAGTATGTATTCTTCCCAGCACACACCTTCCAAATTCAAAATTCATTCATTTCAGAGGCGCCTGGGTGGCTCAGTTGTTAAGCATCTGCCTTCGGCTCGGGTCATGATCCCAGGCTCCTGGGATCGAGCCCCACATCGGGCTCCCTGCTCGGCCGGAAGCCTGCTTCTCCCTCTCCCACTCCCCCTGCTTGTGTTCCCTCTCTCACTGTGTCTCTCTCTGTCAAAAAAATAAATAAAATATAAAAAAAAAAAATTCATTCATTTCAGAAACAGTTATTTTTTAAAGATTTTATTTTTAAGTAATCTCTACACCCGACATGGGGCTCGAACTCACGACCCCAAGATCAAGAATCACATGCTCCACGACTGAGCCAGCCAGGTGCCCCCTCGAAAACATTTTTGATGGAGGAAAAGACCGTTTAGTGAGTCATGTGCTTTATATGCTTTATCCAGTTTGAACGAACAGATATGCAGTAGTCATAACCAAGGAAACTGAGGCGCAGAGCCATTAAATGCCTGTATCCTGGCACTGCCTTTATCTTTCATTAAGTTCCCCAGTCTAATAGTTTCATTTTGAAAGACCAACTGAAGCTGGTGTAGACCAAGTAAATTCTGAAGTAAATTCTATGCACTGACCTTGCACTGAAACCAGCAGCGTTGGGCCCTCTGGATACCAAGATGAACGCCGCCTGGTCCCTACCTAGGAGGGGGTGTGGAGCCCAGCAGGGGAAGGCCACAGCTCTTCAGGGCTGCTGCCGGCCCACACAGAGCTTCGAGCAAATGAGAAAAAGGCTCCCCATTCTCAAAGCAGGAACAGCCCCAGAGCACAACCTGCTCAGCAGCCTTGTGCCCCTCTCTGCCGTCCACACCTGCTCTTGCAAAGAGTGAGAGCAGCAGAGGATGGAGAGGGATGGAGCCTTTGGTTCTCTCTCCCTTATTGGCCACACAGCCTCCCTCCCATACCCCTCTGGACCAAAGCCAGCCAGGCCATGAGATGTGGGCATGCTGACTCTGGGGGCGGGGTTGGGTACAGAGTCAGGCCTATTCACAGTGGGTCATGGGCAATGCCAGAAAGTGACAGTGCCAAGCAGGGGTCAAAATGCCAGAGGGGGCCACTTGGGGAGCAGACTGTCCCAAAGACCAGGTGAATGGGGAGCTGGAGCCAGAAAGCCAAAGCAGGTCAAAGGTCAAAGCCAAGAGAACATCAGGGCCCCTGGGCATCTACGGAAGACCTGGCTTTGATACTATTCGGTACCACTGGGACACTGTCCCCCCACGGAGGCTTCATGCCATCCATTTCTCATATAGGTGCCACCTGCCGCTCAGGGTCCCCAAGCCCACCTCTTCCCCGTGGCAGGTGCTGCTCTAGAGTGGGGAACACTGGCCAGGGAGACCCAGCTCACCAGCAACGCTGTCTGAACATCTAGCATGGCAGAACAGACGGCTCAGTGCAGGGAAGAGCACATCCTGACACTTCAGTTCTTATAATAAGAGCCTGTCCCGGCCCACAGGGGCTCCCGCTGGGTTGGAGAATAAAGGCTACAAAGCACCCTTTCCCACAGCTCAGAGTCGCACAGGATAAACATGCACACATACTCAACCTACTCTATAACCTGACCTGTGCCAGGATGGATCTATGAAAAATGTAATTGGAGGAATCTGGACATCTGGGGTGAGGACGACAGTCGCTCTGTGATCAGAGGCCATGGCTTAGTGAGTATGGGATTTAAGCCACACCTTGCAGGAAGGGCAGAACCTGACCACAAGTGCAAGGGAGGCAGAGAAGGAGCCATCCTGGTGGAGGCAAAGGCAGAAGTGAAGGCTCAGAGACAGGCAGTGTGCCTCGAAAACAGGCATGATGCTGGGTAGCCAGAAGCTAGTGCAGCACTCCCCAAAGAGCAGGCTGGACCACCAGTGGGTGACTTTAAGTGGGCCAGGGAGGTGCTATTCAAACACTGAAATAAGTCCTCCTGAGATTCTCCTGCTTCTGCCCTAGTTTGGCTGTTCCAACACTATGAATGCTCCCGTTCTAACAAGGAGTAGGCCTCGGCTGGGAGCCCTAGGACGGCGACAGGACCCAGCTAGAATAACCTTGTTTTGATCTCGCTGTATTTATTTATTTTTATTTTGGATCACTGCCAAATGAAACTGGTTTTCAATTTACAGTACTGATAAAGGTCCTTTAAAAGCAAATTTGCCCAAGCAAAAAAAGTGACTCAATATTAAAAATATATATATTCTATAAATAGCAGCATAGGTGACTCCTGGATACAAGAGATTCACGAAGGTGGTCCCCAGGAGTTCATGGAAACCCTGGTATCTGGGAAACCCCAGGCCAGAGCTTGGACACACAGGAAAGGTCAGGAGGAGAAACCGCAGTTTCTTTTTCCAGGTGACCAACAGACCTGGAAGGCCCACTAGGAAGGAGGTCCTAGTTCACCTTCGCCTCTAGGGGGAGGATCTCTGGGATGGCATCTCTTGGGATCTGCCTGTAGCCAATCCATGAGCAGCGACAGCACTTTATGGCAAACCCAGGTTCACCTCTGGGCTCTGTCACTTACTCCCTGGGAGGTCGCTGGCATGTGACTCAGCCTCGCTATAAATCAGAGAAAAATCACACCACTGCCTTAGAGGTTGCTGCAAGGAGAATGACCAGCAACCTTCAATAAGTGGCAGTTCCCTCCTCCCCTCAATCCCTTTCTAGCTCTCTGGCAGGGACCCAAATCTGCAATCCAGCCTTTGACAGTGTTCCTCAGATTTGGAGGAAACAGAATTTTACTCCTCTGTTCTGCCCCTAATGAAAGGATGTGCAAAACGCCTGACTTTAGTGTACTGTATCGGGTTAGCGACGAGGAGGGAGACCCTGTGGATTCTCAAGGCTAGCGTGTGACCAGTAACGTGCAGGGACCGTGAGTGCGGGCATCAGGGTCACTACCCTGGCACGGCGGCGGCGGAGAGCTGCGGACCCCTCACGGCTGGCACGCAGGCAGCACAAAGAAGGGAGGCACTTGATATAGTTCAGAGGAAAGCCAACTAAAAAATGCTGACCCAGGGCGCCTGGGTGGCTCAGTTGGTTGAGCGACTGCCTTCGGCTCAGGTCATGATCCTGGAGTCCCGGGATCGAGTCCCGCATCGGGCTCCCTGCTCGGCGGGGAGTCTGCTTCTCCCTCTGACCCTCCCCCCTCTCATGTGCTCTTTCTCTCTCTCATTCTCTCTCTCTCGAATAAATAAATTTAAAAAATCTTTTAAAAAAATAAAAAATAAAAAATGCTGACCCAAAGAGTTCCTGGAAGCAAACCCTTCAACAAGAAAAGCAAAGGTCCTGGCTGGCCTGATAGAAGGCAGAGGGAGGCCAAGGAGGTAGGAGGAACAGAGCGTCTCCGCAGCTGGGCCAGCAGGCACGTTCTCTGCATTTCCATACGACGACGTGGCACTCAGGAAGGGAGTTAGCCAAAGGCCGCAAGCTTTAATGCACACATCTCAGAGCCGGTTTTCCTTCACGAAGCGTGGACCACCACCCACCAAATGCCTTTTCCCTCTGCCGACGTGCAGAAATGTAGGAGACACCCAGCACTGATGAGGGTGAAGGGAAAACAGGAACTCAGGCTCTGCTGGTGAGAGTCTAATGCGGAACATCGTTTTGGAGTCTGGCAGTCTCTCCCAAAGCTTCCAATGCTTCTAGAGTCTGACCCAGGTTTTTACTTCTGGGAAGCTAAACCAAAGAAATGTGTAAGTGTACAAAGATACGTCGCTACAGCATTGTTTCTAAGGACAAAACCCCACCACCTCCTAGTAGGAGCATGGCCGAATAAATTGCATATCCATTCTACGGGGCGCTCTGCACAATGAAGTACATCTGAATACGCTGCTGGGGAAAGAGCTCCCAAATACACAATGGCGTGACAAAAGCAAGCTGCAGAATGAAACCCATAGCAGGATCCGACTGCACAAAAGAAACTTCGTGGCACAAGGACCACGCACTAAGCAGCCGACCGGGTTACCTCTGGGGAGCCGGGTGGGGGTGGGAAAGCGGGGACTCGCACTTCATACAGAATACACTTCTTATTGTCTCATTTTGCAACAAGAACGAGCACGCAGGTCAATGCCCATTCGCTGAAAGGCAAACAAACAGTGGGCACCAAAAAAACCAAGCACCGGCAGCCTCTGGGGTAGAGGAGCTGTGGAGCCTGGGGAAGGCCGGTGGTCACGCCGAGACGCCGCTTCCCCCTGGGCCTGCACTACAAGAAGGCCGGGAGGGCGGGTGCGCCTTTCTCCAAGGCAGCCTTCCCACCACCACAACGGGACTGCAATGGGGCTTCCGGGAGACCTACTCAAAAGGCTGCTCTCCTCGCCTTTACCCACCTCCGTGGGGCTCGGAGGCAGGTACCCTCCCACACCCTTCTGCCTAAGTCTATCAGGTTTGGAAAACAAAGAGCACTTGGGACATTCAAACAAAAGCACGCATTTGATGAAGTTCAATGACAAGCCCAATGGCTTGTTCCCTCCTCCAACTACCTTCTCTCTTTCCGGCCAGCTCCTACTCGTCCTTCAAAACCAGGTTCAGCCAGCGCTTCTCAGGAATCTTCCTTCTGCTCTCCTCTGAGCCTGCCATGGGCCTTGTCCCCACTTCTATCGCAGGCTCCCCATGGCACTGAAATGGTGTGTTTATCTCCCTCTCAGTGGAACTCGCTGAGGGTGGTGACTGTGTCTCACCAGTACCAAGCAGGGCAGGCACTCAGAGACCCTGGGGGGCTGTCCCACTCCCCTCCCACCCCATCACACTGCAACCTGACTGTGCACCCAGGGCGGTAAGCTTCCCCCAAGATAGGAGGTATCTTCTCCTGGAGGACATCAATCCACCAGGGGCCACGATAATGCTACCAGCCCACCGAAGGCTCTGATTTCTGTTCTGTCACTGAAGCCACAAGTGACCCCTCAGGCCCTCGGCTCCACCACTGCCTCGAAATTCGGAAGACCAGGTGGCCACCAACAAAGCAATTTTGTTTAACAACAACCATACAGCGTCATTTAGCAAATACAACCTGCTGAAAAATGAACACTCTCCCCGGTACTGATGTTCTGCCTTACTCCAGATACACATCCTTCACTTTGGCTCTGAACAATCCTGGATTTATGTGGGTACTTAATGACAGACCCCCAAAAAGTGTGCAACCACCTCACACCTATTAGGATGGGCTGCTATCAATACAACGATGTCAGCAACGACGTGGGGAAACTGGAACCCTTGGGCACTGCTGTTGGTAAGGTAAAATGGTGCAGCCACTGCGGGAAACAGTATGGAGGTTCCTCAAAAAAATTAAAAATAGTGGTACCATATCTAGCAATTCCACTTCTCGGTATATACTCAAAATAACTAAAAGCAGAGACACAAATAAGTATTTGCACACCCCTGCTCATAGTAGCATTATTTACAACAGCCAAAAGGTGGAAGCAACCCAAGGGTTCAAAGATGGACGAACGGAACAAATGTGGTTTATCCATATAATGGAATATTATTCAGGCTTAAAAAAGGAAAAAAATTATGGGGTGCCTGGGTGGCTCAGTCGGTTAAGCATCTGATTCTTGATTTTGGCTCGGGTCATGATCTCAGGGTTGTGGGATCGAGCCCCACATCAGACTCCATGCTCAGTGGGGAATCTGCTGGAGATTCTCTTTCTCCCTCTCCCTCCACCCCTCCACCTACTCGCATGCTCTCTCTCGCTCTCTCTCTAAAATAAATAAATAAATCTTTTTTAAGATTTTATTTATTTATTTGATTCTTGATTTCGGCTCAGGTCATGATCTCAGGCTTGTGAGATCGAGCCCAGATCAGACTCCATGCTCAGGGGGGAATCTGCTGGAGATTCTCTCTCCTTTCTCCCTCCACCGCTCCCCCTTCTCCCTCCACCTCTCCCCCTGCTCGCATGCTCTCTCTCATTCTCTCTCTAAAATAAATAAATCTTAAGATTTATTTATTTATTTGATTACTTATTTGAGAAGAAGAGAGAGAGCATAAGCAGGGGGAGTGGCAGGCAGAGGGAGAGGGAGAAGCAGGCTCCCTGATGTGGGGCTTGATCCCAGGAGCCTGGGATCATGACCTGAGCTGAAGGCAGACGCTTAACTGACTTAGCCACCCAGGGGACCCTAAAATAGATAAATAAACCTTAAAAAAAAGAAAAAAATTGTGACACATCCTCCAAAATAGATAAATCTTGATTATGTCAAGTGAAATAAGCCAGTCACAAAATGACAAACGCTGTATGATTCCATTCACATGAGGTACTTAGGGTCATCAAATTCAGAGAGAGAGGGCGCCTGGGTGGCTCAGTCGTTGGGCGTCTGCCTTCGGCTCGGGTCATGATCCCAGGGTCCTGGGATCGAGTCCCGCGTCGGGCTCCCTGCTCGGCGGGAGGCCTGCTTCTCCCTCTCCCACTCCCCCTGCTTGTGTTCCTGTTCTCGCTGTCTCTCTCTGTCATATAAATAAATAAAATCTTAAAAAAAAAAAAAAAATTCGGGGGGGGGGGGTTGCCGGGGGGGGGGGGGGGGGGGTGTACAGGGGGAAATGGGAGTTGTTTATTAGGTACAGTGTTTCAATTTGGCAGGACGAAAAAACTTCTGGAGTTTGATGTTCATGATGGTTGCACAATAATGTCAATGTACCCGAATTGTACACTTTAAAATGGTTAAGATGATAGGGGCACCTGGGTGGCTCAGTTGGTTAAGTGACTGCCTTTGGCTCAGGTCATGATCCTGGAGTCCTGGGATCGAGTCCCGCATCGGGCTCCCTGCTCAGCAGGGAGTCTGCTTCTCCTCTGACCCTCCCCCCTCTCATGCTCTCTCTCTCATTCTCTCTCTCAAATAAATAAAAATCTCTAAAAAAAAGAAAAAAGAAAAAAATGGTTAAGATGATAAATTTTGTGTTATGTGCATTTTACCATAATTTTTTTTAAAAAGTATGCAAAGAGGGGCACCTGGGTGGCTCGGTCGTTAAGTGTCTGCCTTCGGCTCAGGTCATGATCCCAGGGTCCTGGGATCGAGCCCCACATCGGGCTCCCTGCTCAGCGGGAAGACTGCTTCTCCCGCTCCCATTCCCCCTGCTTGTGTTCCTACTCTTGCGATCTCTGTGAAATAAATGAATAAAATCTTTTTAAAAAATAAATAAATAAAAAGTATGCAAAGAGTTGTTCTATGCCCCTGAGAGTGAAGTAATCAGAAGCAGCAATCTGGTTTCAGAAATCTTCCTAAAAATTGCTGGAGACAAGCAGGCAGGCCCCATTCCCTGGCTCCAGGAGAATGAAGAACCACAGTCCCCCCAAAGGAGATCACCATTCATTTGGGGAACAGAAAAGGTCCCAAACAGGACTAACAGGGGGCAGAGCCCTAGCATCGCCTGGCCTCAACCCAGGAGGAAAGTCCCACCCACCAGCACATGCACAAATAGGGTATGGAGCCAGCCAATTCCTGACCCAGTGAGCTGCCCTCACCTCCACCCAACACCATGGGAGCCCAGGTGGGGTGATAGGAAGCACACAGGCTGTTGTAGGCCCCACAGGGTTTCGGTCCTGTTGGTTTTGTGATTCTGAGAAAGTCATCACGGGGGGGGGGGGGGGTGGGCAGTGAAAATGCCCAGCTCACGAGGTCAAGAGGGTTCAATGAGATAGGAAGGGAGAAGAGATAGAGGGAAGGAGCCCGAGGAACATAGGCAGGGAGGGTGCATGCAAAGGTCTGGTAGAGAGTAGACAGGAAGCAGCCCGATCAGTGAGGCCTTGAATGCCAGGCTATGTTTATAATCCATTCACAAGGAGACAGGGGGTTCCAGGAGGTTCTGGTAGATTTGTCCCAAGTTCTGAGTGGTCGTGTACAAACGGAGGGAGAATGGAACGAAGGGGACCGGCTGGAAGGTATCTGCAATGGCCCAGGCAGGAGCAGGGTGGGACTAAGTTAGAGGCGGTGTAAACCAAGAAAAGGAAACAAAGCCTAAAGACCTTATGAAGAAAAGCAAACAAACAAATCCCCTCCCACTGATGTGACGCTCCGCAGCCACAAGAGGCCCCCAGAACCGCCATCACAGTCTGGCTCCCCGGTCCATCTGCTCGGCCCTTCCGGAACCTCCCTTCCTTTTGCTCTTGCTCCCTGGAGCAATCTGCCTTTATGTTCAAAAGTATTTATGAAATTGAAATGAGTGTATCTCATGGGCACCTTGTCAGAAACGTGCCATTACGAGTGACATTTTCGGGTGTCAGAGTTAGTCTCTTTTGTCTGCTGGTAGATCCAATTTGCCCAGTTGACAAGTGAGAAGACTGTGACACCAATAATTATAGAAACAAACCCAACCCAGTATCTGGAAGTCAAGCTGTTCTCTCCATGTCTTCCCTCACACTCAGCAGACAATATGGTGGCCCCCTGGCAGAGGGCCCTCACTTCTCAAACCACAGCAGCTCATGGGGACCAGCAGGACCCCAGACCACATGACCTTTCAAGCCAGCAGCTGGAGAAAAGAATGCACATGACTTCTTAAGACTAAAGGGAGAAAGCAGAAAGCCTCTTCAAAATACCACTCAGGTTCAAACAAAAGAGCACACACTGTACAACTCCATGCTAGAAACTTCTAGAACAGGCAAACTCAACTCTGATGACAGAGTTGAGATCAGTGGTTACCTGTGCAAGGGGTGTGTTGTAGGGGAGGGCTGACTGGATAGGAGCAGGAGAGAACTTTCTGGGGTGATGGTGAAAGTCTTTATCTTAGCAGAGGTATGGGTTACAACTGCAAATGCATTTGTGAAAACTGTAACAATTAAGATTTGTGTAGTTCAACCGTAAGTAAATTGTCTCTCAAGGAAAAATGTGTTAGAAAATGTGTGTGTGTGCGTAATACATACATAAAATTAAAAATCCAGGCGCCTGGGTGGCTCAGTTGGTTAAGTGACTGCCTTCGGCTCAGGTCATGATCCTGGAGTCCCAGGATCGAGTCCCGCATCGGGCTCCCTGCTCGGCAGGGAGTCTGCTTCTCCCTCTGCCCCTCCCCCCTCTCATGTGCTCTCTCTCATTCTCTCTCTCTGAAATAAATAAATAAAATCTTTAAAAAAAAAAATTAAAAAAAATTAAAAATCCACACAAATATATATAAAGTAGATTCAAAAGAACCTTCTATGAAGGCTAAAAGTCTCACTTAAGAAAAACTAAAAGCCACTTTGATTCAGGCCTTAAGCTATAAATGGAAATGAACTCAGAGACTCTGTTGTACAATTCACCGTCTTCAAATGAGCAAAGAGGTAGAATGTGACCTACCCACAATCACACAGCAAGTCAGCCACACACTGCTGACCAATCCCAGGCCTCCAAGTGCTAGCCTGGGATTCATTTGTCTGTTCTGGACGACTGCCAGAAAAAACAGCCGAAACAGAATACCAAAGGTGATTTTATGAACTAATTTCATTTCAACCTTCAAACCCAGACCTAGTCACCCCCACCAAATTATGTGTGAACGTGATTAACTTTCAGACAATAAAAAAATACTTGCCTTCGTGAGTCTAGGTCAAGAACTACCCCTTCTGGGCATGCCTGGCTGGCTCAGTAAGTGGAACATGCGAGTCTTGATCTCAGGGTTGTGAGTTCGAGCCCCACACTGGGTGCAGAGATGATTAAAAATAAAATCTTAGGGCACCTGGATGGCTCAGTCGTTGAGCGTCTGCCTTCGGCTCGGGTCATGATCCCAGGGTCTTGGGATGGGCTCCCTGCTCGGCGGGAGGCCTGCTTCTCCTTCTCCCACTCCCCCTGCTTGTGTTCCCTCTCTCACTGTCTCTCTCTCTCTGTCAAATAAATAAAATCTTTTTAAAAATAAATAAATAAATAAATAAAATAAAATAAAATAAGGGGCACCTGGGTGGCTCAGTCGTTAAGCGTCTGTCTTGTTCGGCTCAGGTCATGATCCCGGAGTCCTGGGATCGAGCCCCACATCGGGCTCCCTGCTCAGCGGGAAGCCTGCTTCTCCCTCTCCCACTCCTCCTGCTTGTGTTCCCTTTCTCGCTGTCTCTATCAAATAAATAAAATCTTAAAAAAGAAAAAAAAAAAAGAAATTTTTATTTGATCTTTGTCCCTAATTCCTGGCACACAGCTCTGAAAATCCTTGGGACTCTCCAGAGCGCTAAGAGTATCTTTTGTATGCTAATTAGATGACTAGAGGCTGGGGCCCCTTGATAGCTCCACAATGGGGGCTGGACATCAGAGGATTGGGAACTTTCAGCCCCAACTCCACCTCCAATCTCCAGGATGAGAAGGGGGCTGGAGAATGAGTTAATCACCAACAGCCAATGATTTAATCAATCATGCCTATGCAGTGGGGTTCAAGGAGCTTCCGAGTTAATGAACGCACTGAGGTGTTGGGAGGGTGGTACACCGAGTTAGGGGACGGAAGCTCTGCGCCCCCTGCCCTCATCCCTCACCCCATGCATCTCTTCCATTTGGCTGTTCCTGCGTTGTATCCTTTATAATAAACTCGTAAATGTAAATGAAGTGTTTATCCTGTGTTTTGTGAGCCTTTCTAGCAAATTCTTTAACCTGAGGAGGGGGTCAGAGGAACCCCCAATTTACAGCCAGCTGGTCTAAAAATGTGGAACTAGGGACTGGTGTCTGAATCGGGGACAAGTCTTGTGGGACTGAGCCCTTAACCAGCAGGGTCTGCAACAACTCCAGGTAGTTAGGTCAGGACTGAATTGTAGGACACCGAGTTGGTGTCAGAATTGGCTGCGGTCAGAAAAAAAAACCAAAAACCCACACATTTGGTGTCCAAAGTGTTGTTAGGGTAAAAACAGCACAGCCCACCCTCCCTGGGCCTCAGCTTCCTCACCTGTAAAAATGGGGGGTTTGGACCAAATGCCGCTAATGCCCCTCTCTAGCTTGAATTCAGTGAGTCTTTGAATTGCTGGTTTAAGAATTTCCAGAGTTAACATGAGGGATTCTCACTCTCTGGAAGCCACTAGCAAATTCTGCTTTCCAACGCCAAGCAACATCATTTCTCAGGCCTCATTTCCTATTTTGACTAATGACGTGCCAGAACTCTGTGATTTCTCCTTTGAGAAGTGGCAAAAAACTCAACAGTGTCCTATTACAGGGCCCCGTCCTCGTCCCCAGCTCTCAAAGATGTGCAGCCCAATTCTCTGAGACGAAGAGAGCAGTCTCTCTCCATTACACTCAATTTTAAGCCAAAACCTGAAACAGAATTTTTGACATGCCTTCCAGACTACAAGGCTGGTGCTTCATGAATGATTAAAACAGCAGCTGGTAATGTCTTAAAAGCAAGTTGGTCAGTTAGACAACTTAACATCTGTTTAAATCCCCTCTCCCCTCCCCCCTCAAGACCATAGTTCCAAAGCAAATCCAAAGAGAAAGTAAATACACAAGTATACACAGGTCTTTCATGACTGAGAAGAGCCTCACTGAGTTGGAAGAAGGCACATCCTTTAACGGAACTCTCAGAAAATGTGCTGGGATGATGAGGACACTTGTGCACTGAATCCCACTAGGACTGAACTGGGTGAATCATTTCTAACATGAAGGCACATCTGCATTGGGGACAACTCCTGCCCAGAGTTTCAGCCTCCAAGTTAATTCTGTGTTCATTCAGTTCCACAAATAATTACTGAGCTTTCCAGCTTAGTGCTTAGGAGCACGGGCTCTAGAGTCCACAGACCTGGGTTCAAGTCCCTGCTGTGCCACTTCTTACACACAGACCTTGGGGAAGGTACTTAGTTTCAAAGCCCTGGTTCCCTGCTCTAGAAAATGTGAATGATGGCTGCTGCAGGAATGAAAGGAAATGATGCACGTAGGTACTTAGCCCAGTTCTTGGTGCAGACTCATGCTGACTAATACTGTTGGCGTCCCTGTTCTGAAGGCACGTGTTAGACTCTCCAGAAAAATCAGGGCATGACGCCACAGGCGACAAAAGGAAAAACAAACTGGACTTCATCAAAATGAAAAACTCCTGTGCATCCACGGAACCCAATCCACAGAGTAAAAAGGCAACCCAGAGAATGGGAGAAAATTATTTGCAAATCATGTAGGTACTAATTAACATGTGACATATCGGGGGAGCTCCTAAAACTCAACAACGTTAACCACAACAAAAACCAACCAGATTAAAAACCCGCCAAAAGGACTTGAACCCACATTCCTCCAAAGATATACAAATGGCCAATACGCACATGAAAAGATGCTCATTGTCACTAAAGACTAGAGAAACGCAAATCAAAACCACAATGAGATACCACTTCACACACATTAAGACAGCTACCATAAAGAAACAAGTAACTAACAAGTTTCCGTGATGATGTGGAGAAATTGGGGCCCTACACACTGCTGGTGGGAATGTAAAAAATGGTGGGAATGTAAAACCACTCTGGAAAATAGTATGGTAGGTCTTCCTCAAAATAGTAAAAACAGAATTACCACATGATCCAGTAATTCCGCCTCTGGGTATATATCCAAAACAACGGAAAGCAGGGACACAAATGGATATCTGTATACCCATGTTCACAGCAGCATTATTCACCGATAGCCAAAAGGTGGAAGCAGCCCAAGTATCCAAAGATGGATGAATGGATAAATAAAATATGGTATAGACAGGGGCGCCTGGGTGGCTCAGTCAGTTAAGCATCTGCCTTCGGCTCAGGTCATGATCCCAGGGTCCTGAGATTGAGTCCCACGTCTGGCTCCCTGCTCAGTGGGGCGTCTGCTTCCCCCCTCTCCCTCTGCCCCTCCCCCTGCTCGTGCGCACGTGCGCTCTCCCTCTCAAATAAATAAAATCTTAAAAAAATAAAAGTATATACATATGATGGAATATTATTCAGCCTTAAGAGGAAAGGAGATCCTGAAACATGTTCCAACGTGAATGAATCTTAAAGGTACTATATTAAGTAAAATAAGCCAGTCACCAAAAAAACACATATTGTGTGATTCCACTTATGTGAGGTGAGGATACTGCAAGTCGTCAAATTCAAAGAGACAGAAAGTAGAATGGTTGTTGCCAGGGGCTGGATGTGGGGAGAAATGGGAGCTATCATTTCAAGCAGAGTTTCAGCTAGGCAAAATGAAGAAAGTTCTGGAGATAGATGGTGGTGATGGCTGCACACCAGTGTGAATGTGCTTAATGTCAATGAACTTTAAAATGGACAGAATGGTAAATTTTGTGTTATGCATATTTTACCACAGTTTTTTAAAAGTAAGTCAATAAATAAGTACAGATAAAAACAGGTACCCTCATAGAACACTTGGTCTAGATGATGCAGGGGAAGCTCTCACGCACAGTAACTCATTGATCCTCTTAATAGCCCTGTAAGATGTATTCTTGTCACATACACACCCCTTCCCTGTTTACAAATCAGGGAAGTGAGTATTACAACAGTTAATGAATTCACACAGGGAAGTCACACTAGAGACAGAGACGGGACCGACTCCACTCCAAAACAAAAAAGTGCCACATGTTGGAAGAGAACAGAGAGAGGCCAGCAGGCATCCCTACTGCTCTAGAATTTCTTGATGGAACTGATGCTAGTTCCGTGGAATTCCCACGTGAAATCAGTTAAGGGCCCTTCTTGTCTAAATGGAAACAGACCAGGCTTGCTGTCTGCAAGGCAATGCGAACAAAAGCCCTAGAGCTTGACTCCCTGCATGTGGAACACGGCTCGGACGACCCTGAACCACTGAAACTTGGGCAAGTTTCTTGGCTCCTCTGAGCCATTTCTTCGTCTGTAAAATAGAGATAATACCACTGACTTAGAGGAGTTTTCAGAAAAAAAATATTTTAATGAGATAATGTGTGTGACAGAATGTCTGGAGGATGCTGAAGGATCAGTAAATGATGGCCAGTATTTTGAGCTTAGAAAGATGCTAAAAAATAAGACTGATAGAAAAGAACCTTTGAAGTGAGCCCCTGTGCAGAGCATACTCTGCCACTTTCTGTGAAGGTCATAAGGAAATAGAAAGTATGCATCCTGCCGTGGGGAGCCTCCGGTCTCATTCGGAAGATAAGGCAACAAACACATGACAAGACGTACAATAAATAACCTCAGGAAACTGTACCAGGCAGGATGGAAGCAATCAACAGGTCTGAGTATAGCAGTTGAATGACAGACACTGTGTTGAGGACTTCACACACATTCTCTCATTTAATCGCCACAAAACCCTGGAAAATTAAGGAATTTGCTATTTTATAGGTGAGGAAAGAGCCAATAGAGATAACAAACATTGTGAGTTCATAGAAGACCATAAACAGGGTGGTCTAGGAAAGCTTCCCGGAGGGGGAGGCGGCACATGCTGCCAGAAAGCAGGCATGCCGACTGGAGGGAGAAGATCAAAGACATTCTGCCAGGTCAGAAGGATTGGTGGGAGCACTAAAATTGGCACCAAGTCTGAAAATGGTCTTTTTATTTTTTATTTTTATTTTTTAAAGATTTTTTATTTATTCATTTGAGAGAAAGTGTGAGCCAGAGGACAGCAGGGGGGAGGGGCGTAGGGAGAAGGAGAAGCAGACTCCCTGCTGAGCAGGGAGGACGATTGCGGGGCTCAATCCCAGGACCCCAGGATCCTGACCTGAGCCGAAGGCAGACGCTTAACTGACTGAGCCACCCAGGTGCCCCTGAAAATGGTTTTTTTAAAGGCCCCTCTCCTAGCCACAACAAGCTGGGTCAGGGAAAAAAAAAAAAAAAAAGCCTGAATGTTATTTATATCTTTTCAGACTACTAGATTAGCCCCAAAATTCTGAGTGATATATCCGCTAGGTGAAGAACAACAACGTTTAACTAAAGCTCCTCTGGATACTTTACTTACATTCTCTTCTTCACTGTTTATCCGCCCCTCCCCCACCAAGAAAAAAACAGGTAGATTACACAGAAATATGCTAAGAGAACTTATACAATGTTGCCATCCAAGAGAAAAATGGAGGGTGAAATACACAAGGACTCCACCCCTTCTACTTATTACAAGAAATGAGAAGAATCTCAATGAGTTTGTAAGAGCCTTTTATAGTGATTTTTTTTCTCCTTTGCATTTTTTTGTGCATTTTTCAAACTGTCTACATGGCAATTCTACAGAGAATGTTTAATACCCCAAATAGCCCACTCTAAGCAAGCACAGCCCTTGAGCAAAGCCCTTGTGAGTGCGCTCCTGTTCCTGCACATGGAAAGCAGGGCAGGACAAGGAGCAGGCTGACCCTCACCACATGACCGGTGTTTCGTAAGCTGTCCAGGCAGTTAAGGACAAATGCTCTCAGAACACCAGGCCTCTTCCCGTGGTCCACCAACCTGCCTCAGCACTTCTCCTCTCTGACCGGGGCACATAGGAAGGGCCCTGCCCCAGACCTCGCAGGAATGGCAGTGCCCGCTCCTGACTCCCCTGGAGGAACCCCCGCTCCACGCAGATGGGGGCTTTGATGGGAAGAGAGAATGACCTTTTGGTGACTTCCAAGGGGAAACCTCCCTGTCTCTGTAACAATATCCCTGCTACTCTCCTCCCTAGAAATCCTTCCTGACTCCCCAGGGCCACCAATGAAAGCCCCAACTACTTGGCCAACATTTGAAGCCCCCCACCATTAGATCTAACCCTGCCTTTCCAGTCTTACCTTCCACCACTCTCCCTTGCTAAGTCGATAGAACTGATCCTGTTATGCTCTCCCCTCACTTAATAGCAGCCTTTGCTCAGGCTGCTTCCTGTCTCTGCCTAGAGAGAGCCCTCTAAGCCTCCTTCTCCATCCCTACCCATCCATCAAAGCTGTGCTCAGTGGCCACGGCCTCCTGAGTCTTCCTGAGTTCTTCCTTCCTTCCTCAGGTGCTCCTCCTCCCTGGCTGAGGGGAGCAGAGCATAACAGCACACCAGTCCCAGAGCCAGAATGCTGGATTCTACTCCAGCTCCCTTCCTACTAGCTGTGTGACCTTCTCTGCCTCAGGGTCCCTGTCTGCAAAATGGAATTCACACAGTACCTTACTCACTGTATTCTTGTGGGGATTAAAAGACTGCAAGATCTAGAAAGCACCTACTTCAGTCTGTAGCACACAGTAAACTTTTTTTTTTAAATATATATTTTTAAGATTTTATTTATTTATTTGACAGAGACACAGTGAGAGAGGGAACACAAGCAGGGGGAGTGGGAGAGGGAGAAGCAGGCTTCCCGCTAAGCAGGGTGCCCTAGGACGCAGGGCTCGATCCCAGGACCCTGAGATCATGACCTGAGCGGAAGGGAGACACTTAACGACTGAGCCACCCAGGCGCCCCACACGCAGTAAACTTTTACTGTTACTACTGGAGGTAATAACCCCTTCCATCCTCCACTCTCTCACTTCATTTATCTGTCCAATCTAATGCCCCCACTTTTTATCATATCTGATTTAGGTACCTGTCTTAACTCCCTTACTAAACTGAGCATCCTGGTAAACACTTAGTCTGATATATACAGAGAGGTGATATAGAGCCACTCAATAGATGACAGATTTCTAAATAACCCCATTTATAGTCTATCCATAAGAAAACCCACATCTGGGCGCCCGGATGGCTCAGTCGGTTAAGCGTCTGCCTTCAGCTCAGGTCATGATCCTAGGGTCCTGGGATCGAGTCCTGCATCAGGCTGCCTGCTCAACAGGGAGTCTGCTCCTTCCTCTCCCTCTGCCCCTCCCCCAGCTGGTGCTCTCTCTCAAATAAATTTTAAAAAATCTTAAAAAAAAGAAAAGAAAACCCATATTTACTGTTTGAAGAAAGATAAAGAAGAGATTAAGGGAGCAGAACTTTTCATCTGCAACAATAGTTCTCAAAGTGTGGTCCCTGGACCAGCAGCAGCAGTATCACTTGGGAACCTAGAAATGTAGAATGATAGGCCCCAGCCTACACCTCCTGAATCAGAAACTGAAAGTAGGGCCCAGCAATCTGTTTTAACAAGCCCTCCAGGTGATTCTGCTGACCCTGAATCATGAGGTCTGCAGAGCAAGAAGCAACATGGCAGCAAAGGAAGAGCACTGGCTCAGGAGAAGATTCCAGGCTTAACTCTGGCACAAGACCTTACACCGGTCTCCTAACTTCTCAGACCTTCAGCCTCCTTCGAAGCAATACAGGACAACAGTAACACTCAGATAATTAAATACTGTGAGTATTACATGAGATCCCACATATAGAAGTTGCCTACAGTAGGTGCTTAATAATTTTAAGCTGCTTTCAATTGTCTTCCTGTGTATCGCACGGGACTGCAAACACAAAATGACCGAGGTGAAAGGGCTTGGCGAATTGCCAAGTGCAATAGCAATCTGAGGGAGAACTAATTATTCTTGGAACAAATAGCCAGGCTGTGGAACACCTAGCATTCCCAAGACACTAGGAAGCAGTTTCTGTCCAACTCCGACCAAGCTACAAGCACAAACTCTGCAACAGAGTATCTGCTTCTTACCGGCCTGTGAAAGCTGAACCATGAAGAGAGTAATAGAGGATCCTCCCTGCAGGCACCTCACCCCTTGCACAGTATTCCCATCAGAATTAAGGAACTAGTCACTAATCTTTTTCATTTAAGTGAATCCAAACTTTACTCTTGGAAAAAGGATAATGTGAAACCGTGTTCCAGCCAATACAAGGAACTGTCACCA
Organism: Neomonachus schauinslandi; assembly: GCF_002201575.2. Classification (NCBI taxonomy): domain Eukaryota; kingdom Metazoa; phylum Chordata; class Mammalia; order Carnivora; family Phocidae; genus Neomonachus; species Neomonachus schauinslandi. The sequence goes on along the minus strand of NC_058417.1, from coordinate 11,438,025 downwards.
CTTGCAGAGCACCATGGACCGGATTTGGGGAAACCCTAGTATGTGATATCCAACCCCCAGTGGTCATGGAGGGTTTAGATTAAGGCAGTAACCTTTTGAAATTTGTTTCAGAAGAGAAAATCCAGAAATAAAAGGCCGTACTTTTTCTTCCTCCACACTTCTTAGCCTCTCATACTACTGCTCATTCTGCTCTAAATCATGCATTCTACTTGGGAACCACCTTCCAGAAGGACAGTGAGGATGGCTCCAAGAATACACAGGTAACTATGTCAGACTGTGGGCTTAGCTGCACCTTCAACCTAATAGCACCAGGTTAGAATGTCCGTGTGAGGCCCCAAGCATGAGAGAAAGTAATAATTACCCTCCCCCTTTCCAACCTGGGCCCAGTAGAATGGTTCCCACAAAGCAGGTGAGAAGAAGGGCCATTCTGCCATGAACGAGGCATTGACGGAAGAAAACGCCGTCGACCTTCACAAGCACATCCGCGCAGTGGGTTTCAAGTAGCGTGCCCTCGGACACTCAAAGAGATCCAGAAATTTGCCAGGAGGGAGGTGAGAACTCCAGATGTGCACATTGACACCAGGCTCAACAAAGCTGTCTGGGCCAAAGGAATAAGGAAAGTCCCATACCATAAGTGTGTGCGGCTGTCCAGAAAAACAATGAAGATGAAGATTCACCAAATAAGCTCTGTACATTCGATACCTATGTACCTGTCATCCCTTTCAAAAATCTATAGTTAATGCAGATGAGAACCAAGCAGACTGTCAGATAAAGATATAAAACCACAACAAAATGGTAATAGTAATAATGACCAAGCCCTGAGACTACCAGCCTAACGCTTTGCAGCTCTAGCACACCTTTGGTGAACATGTTACCTCTACTGAAGCCTCCCTGAGAGCAGCTTTGAAACATTTGTATCCCAGAGCCTGGCACCCACGGGCACTCAGAAGGCCGACTGAACTGGGCTGGTGGGCTTGTTTCAGTGCAAGCCCTAAGCAGCCGTTGAGACGTATTACTTTATGAGCGGGTAAAATGAGGGCCAGAGAAGCTAAAAGTTGGAGTCAGCTAAGCAATGTCATCTTTGACATCACCCCCCGCCCCCAAGAACAGGGCTTTATCCTGGGCCCAAACCCAGCTTGCCACCGTCCCCACCGCCACCTCTGTTCTACTCAGACTGGTGAACACAGATGTGCCCACACCCCCCTCCCTGCCTCATATACCTGTCCCCAGGCACAGGGTGTCCTCCTCTCTGCCTGTGGAATTCCCAGCCACCCTCGTGAGCAGCCCTCAGACTCCAGGAAGCCAGTCCTATCTCCCCAGCTCTTCTGAATTCTTCTGGACTCCTAAGAGCACTGACAATCCCCCCTACTCAACTGAGCACTCAACTAGGCAGTGGCCTTCTATTAGTGATCGTTACTCCAAGCATCTCTGCTCTCTCTCTCTCTCTCTCTGACACCAGAAATCCCTTGAGGACCAGGACAGCTATGAAATCTCAGCTCTCCCTCTTCCCAGCTGAGCAGTGGCTTCACTCCTCTGAGCCTCAGTTTCCCCATCTCTAAAGTGGGAAGGACAACAAAACTTACTCCACAGAGCAGCTGGATGAAGCAAGTAATAGCTGTAGATCTGCTCTGTGTAAGCTGGAGCTACTGCTTTTAGCTTTTACTCATCAGCTTTGTTTTATTTCCGTCTCCCCTCTCTCCCGTGAATCGCCTGGCAATACTTTTAAAAGAATACTAACAATACTAAATGCCATGAAAATCACTTTTACACTTCATCACAACGGTACGGAATATACATTAGAACCTCCTTCCATCCTCTAATTTATCTGAACCGTGAAATAAGCTGGGCCTTGCCTGATGACCAACTGGCAATCAGGAGGCTTCATTCTCTTCATGGGTCAAGTGTCTTGTTCTAAGGGCTGGCACTGCTGGGGCCTGTTCCTTCACAGGTCACAGACGGGCCAGTTGCCCCCCATATCCTCTCCCTAACTTAACTATTCTGTTGTTAACAGTGACAGCTACAATTTATTGAGCCTCTACTATGTCCCCGGCAACTGTCATCTCACTTAAACTGTACTACTCTGAGTATGAATCTCTCTCTTTCTCTCTCTCTCAGCAAACTGAGGTTCAGAAGGGTCACACAATTTTCTAGGGTCACGCAGCAAAAAATGGGTAAGGCAAAACTCAACTCAGGCCTTCCTGACAAGCATCATGCTCTTTCCACTCATATGTACCCCCAAATCCCTAATATTTGTATATTTTTAAATGTCCTTTAACTTCTACCCCTCACCAGCTACCCCGGCATTTCCAAGGTGTGGCGCTTCCTCTTGTAAAGGAGACAGAAAAGAAAACAAATCCCCTCAAGTTTACCAGCTCCCTCCAATAACTAGTTGGGATTCAATACCCAACTGAGAAATGAGGTTTTGGAAAAGAAAGAGCACCTGAGGAAAGGAAAGGAGGAAGAAAATCTACATAAACACGGTAGTCTGTAAAGGTGGGAAGAGACTCACACCCCGGGCCCAGTGTCCATCATCCCTTATCAAAGACCTTACACCACAAAGAAAAGCAAGGCTCCCAAATGGCAGTTAGCTAACAGAAGAGGCCTCAATAACTTCCCAGACCCCACTAACGGCTGCAAAGTAAGCTAGAAAGTAATAAGTAAATCAGGAAATAAACAAATCACTACAGCCTAAACCAGCCAGGCCCAGAAGGACACCAAAGGTCCCCACTCAAAAGACGTTTTACCAGTCCTTCCACCAACCAGGAGGAACCCAGTTTTATTTTTATTTATTTATTTATTTTTTTTAAAGATTTCATTTATTTATTTGAGACAGAGAGAATGAGAGACAGAGAGCATGAGAGGGAGGAGGGTCAGAGGGAGAAGCAGACTCCCTGCCGAGCAGGGAGCCCGATGCGGGACTCGATCCAGGGACTCCAGGATCATGACCTGAGCCGAAGGCAGTCGCTTAACCAACTGAGCCACCCAGGCGCCCCAGGAGGAACCCAGTTTTAAAAGAAACCGATCAACATTCTCCGCTAATCAGTTGGCAAAAGTTCCTGTCTTGGGTGAAAAGGCAAGTTGCTTTTTTAGTAAAGAAACCCCATACATACAGTGGGGTCATTCTGGTGTTCATTCACATAGCCTTGGGTTTTTCCTTACCCAGGATACTAGTCATCTCTGGTGCCCTTTTCCAGGTGCCCAGAGCCCCCATATAGGATTAACAGGTACTAAGGAGTACCCCTCTCTCTACGCTGTCACCAAAAGACTTCAGCTTTGGGCAAATTTAGTACAGCAGGGAAGCAAGAGTCAATATGCAGAGACTAAGGAATATCAAAACTTCAGAACTTGAAGGGACCTAGCGCATCTCACCTCCAAACACCTCATTCGACAGACAGGGAAAACGTCAAACCAGAAAGAGCAGTGACTTGCACAAGGTCATATAGGAAGAGTCACTGGCAAAGCCCCTCCTGGAGCCCAGGCTTCCTGATTCCCAGTCCAGAGCTCTTATCATTAAATAACACGGCCTCCCTTCTTTCCCAGAGGCAGTGCAGGGATATCACCCCCCTGGCAAGATAATCACCCTCTGGGAACCGTTCCCCCCATCCCAGTCCCTCCCACAGCCTAGCTGAGCTGCAGCTCTAATTAGCAAGTCTCAGAGCAGGGAGTATTCTCTGGGAGGGTGCCCGGTCTGAGGGCTGCTGGTACTGAAAAGAGGGATAAGCATGGAGGAAGACGGGTGTGGGAGAACTAGGTCCTGGCGGCAGTGGCAGCGAGACCGTCGGCCTGGATGAGGGCGCACTCGGTGGCATCTCCCACCAGGCGAGGAGGCAAGCCGACCCCAGCAGCCCGCACCACCTCCACGAGCCGGGAGGGGCTGGGCCCGGATCGGGAGGGACGCGCGGAGCATCTCCGAGTCCAAGCTGGGCCTCGGGGAGCCGCCTGGCAGTGTGGCACCGGCGCCGTGAGCAGGCCCAGGCAGCCCGTGGGCAGACACCCGACGGCAAGGATGCCCGGGCGGCCCGTGGGGTGGCACCGGTGCCCGGCGAAGGCCCGCGGTCCTCACCAGCCCCGTCAGTCGCCACTGTCGCCCACCCAGATGGCCCACCCTTCGCGCGGCCTTACCGAGGCACTGCCCCACCGGGGTGCTGAACGGGTTCCCCAGGAGGAACTCCATCTTGAGCGGACAACACGGCAGCGTCCCGGGCCCCCCGTCAGCCGCCCGGGGCCCCGCTGTCCCCCGTCGCACTCCGGACCTGACTGACACTTGCCCCCGCCCCACCCTCCCGCACGCAGAACGCCCGGCCCCTGACCCCACCCCTTGTCGCGTCCCTATTGGGCAGAGTCTACCTAGCCCTTCTCCGATTGGCCCCTACGCCTCCCTCGTGAAGCCACGCCTACCCCGCGGCGCCCCCCATTGGGCGGAGCTGAGAGCTAGGTCACAGGAATCTCCGTCAGGCGTAGCGGCACCTTCCCTGGCCCGCCTCCGAACGAGACTCTGTGTGTTTTGATTCAGCTATATTTTGGTCAATCTAGCGAATCCTACTATTATTGGGCAAGAGACAAGTCAATCACTCAAGTTGGGGGGCCGGAGAAGAGGCGGGGCTACTAATATCCCTGCCCATAGAAAGTGCTGATTGGAGAAACGTTTGTTTTTTCTACTGCTGGTTGGTGGTAGGAGTATTTCCCCACCCAAGAAATGCTATCACGTGACCGTCAACTTTCACCCAGGGTGTCTCTACCACGCGACTTCCCCTTAGCAACCGACTGGCCGCGCTTGGTTCCCTTAGTAACCGGGCGAAGCGTCCTCTGCGTGGAAGCGGTCGGGCGGCAGGCGCATGAGAGGGTGAGACCTTGGAGCGGAGACCGCGGGAGGACTCGCAAGGGCAGACAGATCATCGACTTAACGCTTTTCTCTGACCTTTTTTCCTGGGAGTCGGCCCGGCCTTCCTCACCTGTAAAACGAACACACAGGTTCTCGGCCAGCCACTTCACGGCCGCGCTGAGACCCTGGGCTTTCAGGCCTGTGGATGAGAAAGAAATGCTAAGGACGCATTTCCTCGGGGAGCAGGTCCCGAAGGGATTTTTGTTTTTAGGGGCTCCATCCGCCGACCTCCTGGCCTGATTCCTTTTATCGAAACAAAGGTACCCGGTCCACTGATAAGTTCTTCGAGTATTTAACCCTCATATCCATCCTCTTAAACTGTCATAAAATTGTTTCTGTTCTTTATTTGTATTCTTCACCTGGTGCTGTATAGAGTTCCATTCCTCTCTCTCCTCGGTAGCTCACTGTACGACTTTGGACAATTTCCTTCCCCTCCCGGGCCTCAGTTTCCCTCTCTGGGAAATGAGGGAATTAGGACTCCTTTCTCCAGTGGCTTCCAGAGCCGACATGCAATTAAGTAATGAAGGTGCACTTAGTACCCAGTAAGCACTCAGTTAATAGGTGATTTTCTCTTAGTAATCCATGGCCAGTAGGGGCTATGTTTTTCAGATTCAATTGATCGCAAGTGTTTGCTTCACAGGACAATTCTGGTCTTGTTTCTCCGTGAGGAGGCTGCACCATCGGCAGTGGTGTAGAACTCTCTGCTGCTTTCCCTGTCTCCTACCTCTGGTCTTCACCACCAATACTGTTATCAGGCAAGTCAACAGGAACCCAGGTTGGGTGGTAAATTATTGATAAAAGCCCCTTTAGGGGAAGAGTGGTAGGGCCTTGGCCCTGACCCAGAACAGCTGTGAGAAACGTTGTGCGTTGTGACAATGAAAATCCACAGTGCCCTGGGTACGGTTGAGTCATGATTAGGAGAATGGGCTCTGGAGTCATGGTCCCCTGCCTCTGCCATATGCCATATAGATGTATTAACTTAGGCATCTTACTTAACTTTTCTAACTGGCGTCCGGGTTGGTTGGTTGGTTGGTTGGTTGGTTGGTTGGTTGGTTGGTTTTAATCTGGAAACTGCAGATGATTAGTCCTACATATAAGTCAAGTTCCTGGAGATCTCTCACAGCCACATCTTACTGCCACCCTGCTCATGACTCTTGCTGATCTCAGTATGACAGCCAGAGTGAGCCTCTTAAAAGTAAAAGCTGATCATGTCACTGCTCTTATTTAGCCCCAGGAGCTTCCCAGGGATCCTAGGATAATAAACTCCCGTAGGCCCCTCCAACCTTGCTTCACTTCAGCCCGAATGGAATATGGCTTGTTCTCTCCTACCTCCAGGCCCTCGCTGTGCAGTTCCCTCTTCCTTCTTTCCTACTCAACCTTCAGATCCCAGGCCTGTCTCCCCTGGCCAGGCCAGGTGCCCCTAATGTATGCTGTCCTCATTCCCTACATCTACAAACTTGTCATGGTCTGTCATTAAATATTTGTATGATGATCTGATTCACGTCTGAAACCGAGGGAAGGAGATCTGTTTTATTCACGGCATGTAGTAGCTATTCATGACACGTGTGTGGGCTGAATAAATGATCTTAAACAAATGTAGGAGGGAGGACTTAATCCATTTTTACAGACGAGAAATTAAAGGCTTAGACAGGTGAGGTTAGTTGCCAAAGGATGCACACCCAGGTTCTAAATCCTGCCCTCGTGTGCTTAACAAAGAGCTTGCCTCACAACCACTCCACACCGAGTAGTGATTGTGGGCTTGACGGAAAGCAAGCCTGATCCGTCCCAGGTGCCAGGCCTAGATGAAGTGGGAGTGATGAGAAGTCAGTTACAGTTTTGAAATCGGAATTAAGAAGCATTTCCCGGGGCGCCTGGGTAGCTCAGTTGGTTAAGCGACTGCCTTCGGCTCAGGTCATGATCCTGGAGTCCCGGGATCGAGTCCCGCATCGGGCTCCCTGCTCAGCGGGGAGTCTGCTCCTCCCTCTCCCGCTCCCCCCTCTTGTGCTCTCTCACTCTCTCTCTCTCTCAAATAAATAAATAAATAAAATCTTTTAAAAAAAAAGAAGCATTTCCCAAAGTACAGCACTTTTCTTTGAGAAAGCACAAACACTTTTGCAGGTAACATCTGCCAAACACTGCACATTAAAATTTCCCCAAAGGCAAGTTGGTGTCAGGGTATGGGAAATCTTAGGAAAAAATGTTTCAAAAGAGCGGGGAGATGGAAAGAGGGGGAGGACTGGAAACGTCTTTGGGAGTTGACTCATTCACTCTAAGGAGTCAGAGCCAGTGCTGAGAGACTGGAGAGAGTGGGAAGGCGGAAGGAGCAGGTAGAGAAGCGGCAAGGTGGGGGTAGCACTTGGGAGTGGGAGTGGGGCTAGGGGAGGCTTTGGCTCCTCAGGGGCAGAAGGAAAGGACACACGACAATTAGACGCACAGGGACATTTGATCACGGACAGCCCAGAAATGGCAGATGCATATTTATATAAGCTGCATCCAAGTGGATGGTGGGGGCGGGCGGAGGAGGGCAGTGGCAGTTTCTAAGACCAGGTGGCAGGATTGCTGGGCCCACCCCAGTCTGCGGTGGACGTCATCACCCCAACACCGGGAGTCTCTCCAGCAGCACACAGTGGAATAATACAGGGACTGCCCAGCATCAGGGAAGAGGCCTGGGCGTCGGGGACCAAGAGGGCAAAGGTAGATGGTGAAGCCAGCAGGGAGGAGAGAAACAGGGGTGGGAAGTAGAAGGGAGGACTGAGTTTCCAGAGGGTTCAGGAGGCAGAATCTGGGAGCTTCCCATAGAGTGTGCCTTCCCAGAAGGGTCCAACCCTTCTGGATGTTCTTACTCTTAGGCTGGTAAGGATGAGAACGAGGTCACGGTGCCTAGGCTTCCCGGGGCTGTGGCTCTGTCCAGCCAGGAACAGCATCCTGAGGTCAGCCGTTTGCCTGCAGAGTCTCCGCCAGATCCTTTGGCCCGTTAGCAGCCGAAACCTACTGGACTCAGTTTAAGTAAAATCAGATTTAATGTGAGAAGTCAGGAAACTCTCACAGGGCCTGGAATTAGGGTCATTAGGGGCAGGAAAGTCAGCAAAGACTGTGTCAATCTGTCGGCCCTTTTGTCTTATTTTCTGCCTCACCTCGGTTCCCATTTCTGTTTCTCTCTGTCCATCTGCCTCATCTTCCTCTTGTCCTCTCTGCTTAACCGCATGTCTGGCTAGCCGGTGACCCCCCAGCTCCCCCCCGGCTCACACAGCCGGCTCTGATGGGACTTTCATCCTGCTGCCCCAAGTTCACATTTCTCAGGGGGAGAACAGGAATGGCCAGCTTGGGTCAGTGTCCGCCAATCTCCACGCCCTGAGCAGCTTGTGGGGAGCTGCGGGGAGTCTCTCAGAGAAGGAGAGCTGCAGGCTGCCCTGCCTGGCAGGGGCTGCCAAGGATCCTGGTGGTGGCAAGACACCGAATGAGGCTGGCTGAGGAAAGCCAGAGGCCGAAGACGGCCACGGCCATAAGGGGAGCTGAGCTCCAAAGAGACCAGCATGGTGCCAGTCTTCTGGGTGGCGGGGTAGGGTCACAGCCGTGGTTGTGGGACCGAGGGGTGCACCCCTGCAGGTGGGCGCCAGGCAGGACGGGGGCAGATGGTTGCTGGAAAAGGCCTGGAGCAGCCTTGGTGCAGAAGTACTCGCCCCTAGGTGCAGCGGGCCAGGGAGTGCGAGGAGGCGGCCCCGGAGCATCCATGACTGTCACCATGCTCCACAATGCCTTAAAGAGACCCCAGCCAGATCCTGTGCTCTGACAAAGGGAGAAGCAGACGGTGGAAGAGGAATGTGGTGTCTTTTAGGGAAAATGCAGAGGCTGTATGACTCCGTGGAGCCGAGAGTGATGGACGAGGACATGCTCAAGCTGGCTGTGGGGGAACAAGGCCCGCAGGAGGAGGCTGGGCAGCTGGCCAGGCAGGAGGGCATCCTCTTCAAGGATGTCCTGTCGCTGCGGCTGGACTTCCAAAGTGCGTATCCCGGGCTGGGGTGGGGGCACCAGGCAGCCCAGCATCCCGCGCCGGGCTTCTCTGCCCCAGAATTCCACACACAGTCCGTGATCACGGGACCCCCATGGGCATTCGGGCCTGCCTGGGGGAGAGGCGTAGGGGTGACACAGAGTGTTTTAAGGCTTAATACGGCGTATCATTAGCAGTTGCATATCCACAGCACCCCTGATTCTGAATAATAGGACAAGAGATCAAATTCCCCCACTCTAAACCTAAGTGAACCCAAAGGCCACGCTGCTTCCGTCAGACTCCACTGGATTCTTTGGAGCAGGGTCCCCAGCAGGTGGAACCCAGGAGGGTGGCTCCACGTAGCCAGGGAGGAGCCATGGGGAGAGGGGGCTGTGTGCTGGGGCAGGAGACAGGAGGGGCACCTCAGCAGAAGCAGGACAGCCTAGTGGGAAGATGTGGCTCAGGACCAGACCGGTCCTGGGCGCCCAGCGTCCTGATCTGTAAAACGGGAAGATTAGAGTCCGTGTGTCTCAAGTGCTGGTGGGAAGGAGAAAACGGGGCAGCACGTGCACAGCACCTGGCTCACTCAAGGGGGCCCGTGAGTCAGGCCAGAGGGGGTGTGAGAGGGAGCGAGAGAGGTGGCCAGGGCCCTGTGCTTCTTGGGCAGGTGGGCCACAGCGGAGTCACCCGGGCTGATTCGCAGGCCTACTCTGTCCTGGGTTTCTCCCCTGGCCTGCCGGCTCAGCCAGGAGACGACAAGGAACACAGCAGCCTGGGAAGACCATGGGGACACAGCAGTGGGCAAGGCAGGCCAAGCCCTGGCCCAAGCCTCACGAAACCCACAGGCCTCCCCAGAGCGCGGCCTCCACGGCCGACCACCCAGAGCAGGGAGGGACCCTGGGCCTCAGCCGCCTCAGGGATGGGGGAGGGTTAAAGGGTTAAAGAGCTATCACCTGAGGGGCGTTAGCCTCCTTTGGCTTATCCCCTCCCCTGCCGAAGGTTCATTGCGCTGGGATTTATCCAAATGCCCGTTATACGCCAGGTGCTGTTCTAGGCACTGGGGATTCAACAGTGAACGAAAAGGACCAAAAAGCCCTGTCCTCATGGAACTGACATTCAGGTGATGGGAAAAATAAAGAAGGGAAATGATAGTGTACGCTAAAAATACGTGCTATGGAGGAAAATCAAGGAGAGGAGAAAAGGGTTGAGGGTGGGGTGCCATGTTTTATTGGGTGGTCGGAGGCCTCATCAAGAACGTGACAATTGGGGCGCCTGGGTGGCTCAGTCAGATCCCGGGGTCCTGGGATCGAGCCCCGCATCGGGCCTCCTGCTCGGCGGGAAGCCTGTTTCTCCCTCTCCCACTCCCCCTGCTTATGTTCCTGCTCTCTCTCTCTCTGTCAAATAAATATTAAAAAAAAAAAAAAAAAAAGAACGTGACAACTGAGCAAAGACTAGAAGCAAAGACTTCCCACTAGGCTGTCCTGCTTCTTTTTTTTTTTTTTTTAAAGATTTTATTTATTTATTTAAGACAGAGAATGAGAGAGAGCACATGAGAGGGGTCAGGGTCAGAGGGAGAAGCAGACTCCCTGACAAGCAGGGAGCCCGATGCGGGACTCAATCCAGGGACTCCAGGATCATGACCTGAGCCGAAGGCAGTCGCTTAACCAACTGAGCCACCCAGGCACCCTGTCCTGCTTCTGCTGAGGTGCCCCTCCTGTCTCCTGCCCCAGCACACAGCCCCTTGCTCCCCATGGCTCCTCCCTGGCTACGTGGAGCCACCCTCCTGGGTTCCACCTGCCGGGGACCCTGCTCCAAAGAATCTCCCCCTTCCTTCTAGGGGAGAGAGCCACGTGGAGATCTGGGGGAAAGCATTCCAGGCAGAGGGAGCAGCCAGTGCAAAGGGGGTTTCTGGCCCTGCGTTCCACCTGCCGGGGACCCTGCTCCAAAGAATTCCCCCCTTCCTTCTAGGAAAGAGCCACGTGGAGACCTGGGGGAAAGCATTCCAGGCAGAGGGAGCAAGCCAGTGCAAAGGCCCTGAGACAGGCAGTCCTGTATGGAGACTTGTCAGAGAGGTGGTGGGGTCGGCTAGCATCAGCCTTGGGGGCCAAGAGATGGTGTTTCGCTGTTATGGCAAGTGAGGTGAGAGCCCTGGGAGGGTCGTGAGCAGAGGAGAGACAGGCTGGGACTTAGGTTTCCATAAGATCCCACCGACTGCAGGAGGATAGAGTAGGGGGCCTCAGGGCCAGAGCAGGGAGACGAGTGAGACAGTTGTGATCCAGGGAATAATGACAACAGGCTAAGACCAAGCCGGGCACAGTGAAGGCAGATCCCATGTCTATGTTGAAGATTAAATGGACTCTTTGGGCAGTCCTGTCGTGCTGGTAACTCATTTAGAGCTGTCAAATATGTCCTGGGTTTTGTTGTGTTGTTTGGCTTTTCCACGCGAATGGCTGATGCCTCGGCAAAAGCCCGCACACACGTGTGCAAGGCAGAGCACCCAGAGTGTGGGACCCGTGGACGTCAGCCGTGGCCATAGGCAAGAGCTGTCAGGCTGAGCCCAGGGCCAGAAAGCCTTCTGGAAAATCCAGAGGCATCTGAGAGCGCAGGTGGAGATGGTGGCTGGTATCATTCTGGGAAATCTGGCCCCAGAGAGCTGGGAACAGACACCAGTCTCACCTGGCCCGGGAACCCGGCAGAGGCAGGGCCCTGGGTCAGAGTAATGCTGTCCACCGATCCCCACCCACACCTGGCTTGGGGAGGGCACCCAGGAGGGACATCTGGCCTCCCCCAGGCCCTCACAACCCCGTGGTAAACCCTGCCCCTCTGAGTGAATATTGAAACCGCTGCCCCCAATGTGTGGTTATTAAATGTACTTTTTTTTTTTTCTTTTACCCCTTTCACTTCTATATTTTTTTCAGTTCTTTTCATAAGTGTAGTCTAATTTTTTAAGTTTTCGAAATCATTACAGAAGCAAATAGAGCTAAAAGGGGCAGATACACAACAGGGCTATTATGGCTTCTAGAAAAAACGGGACAAATTTAGGCCTCTAGAATTTTACGTTACACGGTGTATACGTATTTATACTTAAGCGTAATTCAGAACTTCTCGGGCTGTCAGTAACAGAAACCGACCTCGGCCTGGCATGAGGAGCAAAAGGAGTGAGTTGGTTGTATGCCTGTGAAGGGACCACAGGTCAGGTGCTTCAGTGACATCAGGAACCTGCCTGTTGTATGGATGACTTATCCCACTCCCCATGGGTGGACATTGGGGTCCCCCCATCTTTCTGCCTCTCATGTGCCTATAGGTGTTTCTTTGGGCAACATACCCAAGCGTGTCTTTACAGACAGATGCCAAATAGAGAAATTTTGCACGTCAGAGGGCAAGGACATTACATATTTCAGGAAACTTGGCCTTGGCCAAATTGCCCTCCAAAATGGCTGACACCCTCACCAACAGCGCACAAGGGGTGGCTGGTACAGGCTTTCACCCCGCAGCCTTGATTCTATTTGTCACACTGTGGAAGGAAGGACACTGTGTCCCAAGGTGTTACAGCCTCCTGGGCAGCTCCCCAGCTGGGCCTAGAGGCAGCACAACTGAGTCCCATGCCCGGGGCAGGTCCTGCCCACCTTCACAAGGACCCCGCTACACCTCCCCCCACCCCCTAGGCCCTTTCGGTCCAGCCGAGGTCCTGAGCAGGAGCCCCGATCACTGCCCTCTATGCAGTAATGGAGACTCCTGGGCGCTTGGCCCGCATCCCCAGGGCACCCAAGTCCTCCAGGGCAACGCGGTGGAGTTGGGGGGCCTTTTGTATGGTTAGCATTGGCCATCTGGATTCTGCAGTATGCTGGCACTGAACTCTAACCCGAGGCCTGGAACCAGCCAAGGCACCTCCTCCAATTGTTTCAGACATCCTCCGCATAGACAGCCTCTGGCAGTTTGAGAACTTGAGGAAGCTACAGCTGGACAACAACATCATTGAGAAGATCGAGGGCCTGGAGCATCTTGTGCACCTGGTCTGGCTGGGTAAGGGCCCCTCCTGCCTGGGTGTCCAAGCTAACCCAAGGTGACGCCCCGGCCAAGGTTATTGCCTCGAGGGCGATTTTCTGCTGGCGGCCCAGCATCAGCCAGGGTACGGAAGAAGGCCCGTCTACTGGGAACAAGAAAGCCACTCTTTTTAAAAGCCTGGGGCCTTGGCTGGGCAGAGCCAGCAAAGATGTGCTTGGACACGCCAGACCAGAATATTCTGACCCACCTGCCAAACCTCCCCAGCTGGGAGAGGGTCTGGGGAGCAGCCTTAGACTCCTTCTAGTTATTCTAGACTCAGTGGGCCTTGCCAACCATGGGGCCCAGAGCAAACCAGAAACAAGCATCGCAGCTGCTAACGTGCTTGGAGCACTTACTACCTGCTAAGCATGGGCCCGTGTGCTTTCCACGTGAGGCCTGTTAATCCATACAGCATCCCCAGTGTAGAGCTGAGCAAACCGAGGTCACAGTGACTAGTGGGGGCATCAGGCTCCCAGCTGAGCTCACTCAGTCTCACTCCGGAGCCCTGGCCCGCACGGCTAAGGCCTCACGGGGTTTTGATGACCCGGGAGAAGGGGCTGGCCCGAGAGCTCTTTACCCTGTGGTCTGATGTGGCCCTCAGAGCAATCCTAATAGGTGAGTGTTACAATCCCAATGTGCAGAAGAGGAAATGAGGCTCTTCGAGGCCAAGGCACTTGCCCAAAGCTCCAGCAGAGGGGGCATGCAAGCCCCCATCTGCCTGACCCCAAAGCCCACGCTCCCTCCATCCTGTCTGGCTGGTCTCCTTCACTGGCAACTCCCAAGTTGCCAAAATACCCCCAGCTACGGTGGTTCTGACGGTGCCCAGCCCACAGGAGCCCCACGGACAGGATCACATTGCCTTGTCACAGACCCAGCAGCGGACGCTGGGGGAGGCAGAGGCGACCCACAGCCGGGTCTTTTGCCCCAGGCAAGCCCTCCTGGTACCCCAGCACCCATTAACGCTGAGTCTGGGCGTGGCAGCCCATCTGCATTGCCAGGAGTCCTTGTGTCTATAGGAGATGAAGGGGTGAAGAAGGTGCCGGGTCAGCCCAGACCCTGAGCCGTGCCCCCTCCGGAAGGCCTGCCAGGTTCCAGCTGTCTCAACGGCAGGCTTTGAGGCGAGAGCTACTAGGCCCAGCTATCTCTGACATCAAACGAGTGCCGCAGGCCCCATGAGCTACTCCTGCAATATCCAGGGTTCCGTAGGGGTGAGAGAGCAGAGGGGAAATTTCTGGAAAGAGGGCAGGTTATTCCCCTCAAAGAGTCAGAAGCTGGCCTTTGTCCGGCCACAGTGCCAGTCATCCAGGGACCCCACGACAACCAGGAAGAGCTGAGTCCCTGAGGTGCACAGGGGTGGGGGAGATGGTGCCCCCGGAGTTCAGCAGCCCCCACCTGACATGAGGCCCGGCTGGTGGCCCGCGTGTTGGCTGTCCCAGGGCTGAGGCTGTGCTGGAGCCAGCTAGAAGTGGCTCTCCCAGGCTGATTATGCACGTCTCGTCCCAACTGTGCATTCAGGGATGTCAGGCTGCTAGCTTGAAATTGGCCACGATGGAAGGATTTACACCACAGAGATGGCAAGCACTGCAATTCACGGCAAACCCCTCCACCCCCCGGCCTCCCAGCCCCCTTGTTAAACACTTACCAGCACACAGCCAGTTCCAGTGCGGTGGGGCCAGCCCTCCGAAGAACAGAACAGGCTGCACGGTGGGAAAGGGAGTGGGCAGCCCTGGCATTTGGCAGACCCCAGTTCAATCCCAGCTCTGGCCATGCACCCGACTTTACACCAGTTCCTGCAGCCCTGTGGACCTCTCTGTGCTGGCTGATCGTGGGCATATGCCACCAGGCTCCTAGAATCTCTGTTTCTTCATGCATCAAACACGGATGATGAGACCTTTGCTGTGGGAGTTAAATAAGGTGATGCGCTTAATAGCCAAAGAGACAATAAATTACCAGTAGTTTCAACTGTCAGCAGGTGACCATGCCCTGGTAGGCCAGGGGGGCTGAATTCAGATGTGGATAGACTAACTTCCCAAACCACTATTTGCATGTGACCACATGCAACTATCATGAGCGTGTTTCGAAGCTCATGAAAAATTTCGTTTGGGCCTATGGGCCATTGGTGTTCCACGACAGGCTTGCAGCTCCAACCCCAACCGACCCCAAAAACCCACAGTGCAGGGTACAAGCAAGTTTGGGCTAGTGAGGGCCTAGCGTCTCCACTGGGGGGCGGAGTTGGGGTTCTGGAGGAGCCTGAGTCAGCTGTGATGTAGCTGGAAGATCAGGCCTGTCCAGGGAGGAGCCTTGGATGAAGTCTGGCACCACTGAGGTTAGCTGGGTGGCTCTGAGCAAATCACTGAGCCTTTCTGAGCTACAGCTTCCCGACGATCACATGGGAAGAGAAATTCCAGACTGGCACTCAGGGCTATTGTCAGAGGATGAACTCGATAAACTGGTAAATGCTAAGCAGATAGGTGATATTTTTTTAAAGATTTTATTTATTTTTAGAGAGAATGGAAGGGGCAGTGAGGGAGAGAGAATCTCCAGCAGACTCAGCGCTGAGCCCAGAGCCCGATGCAGGGCTCGATCCCACAACCCCAAGATCATGACCTGAGCTGAAATCAAGAGTCGGACGCTTAACGGACTGCCTAACCGACTGAGCCAGCCAGGCGCCCCAGGCAGCATTATTCTTAAAATGCCCATAGGTGTGAGCGAAGGAGGCCCTCCAAACAGTCTCCTCCCACTCGAAGATGCACCGTTTTGGACCTGCCATTCATCATTTCCATCCCAGAACAACCACAGAGCACAGACAGGAGTTCGTGCCCTCATGTGCCCAGCCAGGAAGACAAGCGGTAGAACAGGAGAGGGCGGTAATAGTTGGAGACCACAGGAAAGAATCCAGGCATGGCTTCTAGAAAACCATAAGCTGTCAGACAGTGAGTCTGTTACTGGCCTGTCGGCTTGGTGCTATCTCCCAGGGCGTGAGTAGCCCCGATGGGTCTGTTTCAAGACAGTCCACCCACTGGACCCTCACAGCCCTCTTCCTTCCAGACCTGTCCTTCAACAACATCGAGGCCATCGAGGGGCTGGACACGCTGGTGAACCTGGAGGACCTGAGCTTGTTCAACAACCGGATCTCCAAGATTGACTCTCTGGATGCCCTGGTCAAGCTGCAGGTGTTGTCGTTGGGCAACAACCAGATCGGCAACATGATGAATGTGAGTTCTCGGGCCCGGGACTAGAGTGGCCGCCCTTGCCAGTCCTGCTGTCCTCCTAGCCCGGGGCAGAGGGTGAGGCTGGGCACTCTAGATCATCAGAGTAGCTGGGGACGGGGGAGGAGGATCTGTGGCCAGGGGAAAGGTAGACTTAGCCACCCAGATCACCCCCTTCTCCTAGAAAAGCCAGAAATCCAGACTATTCTACCAGAGATTGGATCATGTTTAAACACCATGTTTAACCCATGCTTAGCCCACCTGTGGAGGCCAGTTCGTACCTCTCTGCCTCTTCCCCTGAGCCCCACACTCACTCGAACATTTGCTGAGGTGGGGACCTATTGGATGTGGGGCCTTGGGCCTGAGCTCAAGGGTACAGAGACAAACAAGGTCTGGTCCCTTTGGGGGTGCCCAGCACACACCCACATAATCAAGACACGAGGTGACAAGAAGCCAGCGTCAGCCCAGGGCATTGGCAATGTGGGTGAAAGCAAGGTGACCCCCCTGCACGCCCCCAGAACAGGTGAGCTGACCTCTGGGTCCCCTGACTGGTATGTTCTCTCATTCCCCATCTGTATATTCTTACAGCACTTACCCCCAAGCGGTAACGATTTTATTTACTTTCTACACCATTCCTCTTCCCTGCCACTCAAATGTGAGCCCTTGCTGCAAGGGGAGGGACCGCGTGAGCTTTGTTCCCACTGTGTCCCCAAGGCCTAGCACACGCCTGAGGCCTGGTAGGTGCTTAATAGTGTTTGTGGAACATATAAACACAGGACAGAGAGAAATTCCTTCGGAAAGCAAGCTAGGTTCCTTCTTTTGCATAGTACAGCGTCTGGGTGTTCAGAAGATGCTGCCAAGGGAAGCATTAGCTACACTGTTGACTTTTCTCCCGCTTTACTGAAATAGAATATAGGAAGAATAAATGGCAGGTGGCGAATGTCCCTCTGTCATCCAGTTAATCCAATGTTACTAGAAATGGGGTTCTGTTTATTTTAACAGATCTGGCCCTGACACAGGGTTTACAAGGGAAAAGGCACACCTGCTCTGTGTGACCAATAGTAACCACCACCACCACCATTTACAGAGCGGGCGAGAGGCCCACCTCTAGATGCTTTCTGGAGCTCATTTCCTTTGGTCTTCCACACCTGTGACAAACATAATAGCATCCTTATACCCATATTACAGATGAGGAAACGGAGGCTCACAGATGTTAGGCAACTTGCCCAAGGTCCCACAGCCGACCTTTGACCCCAGGTCTGCTATCAGGACAGCCGTCCAGCCTGGAACCCCCAGCCCGCTCCTCGCTTGTCGCTCCAGCCACACTGATGGTGTCCTGGCCAGGCTGTGGACAGTGGCAGAGGGCTGAGGGGAGAGGCCACGGGGCTGGTTTCTGCTTTGCAGCAGTCAGGCAAATGGGTTGCTCTCACCCCTTCTCCCCAGATCATCTACCTGCGGCGGTTCAAGGACCTGCGGACGCTCAGCCTCTCTGGGAATCCCATCACAGAGTCAGAGGATTACAAGATGTTCATCTATGCCTACCTTCCTGACCTCGTGTACCTGGACTTCCGGCGCATTGACGACCACATGGCAAGTGTCTCCCTCGGGGTTTCCCAGCTCCAGTGCCCCTCCTGAGAGGAATGGAGCCCGTGCCTGGGGGACACTGAAGTGACGGGGAGCACCAGGAGAGCCCAGCAGAAGCGGGGAGGAGGACTGGCCCACGGGTCTCGGTGCTGGCCCTGCCCGGCTTCGGCCCCAGAGCAGAGCACAGTGCCTGGGTGGACTGTGTCAGCTTCTGAGTGTGGGGCCCTCTGCTTGCCAGAGCCTTCTGGAAGGTCCACAGAGATGGGGTGGGATCAGAGAGCTGCCCCTCCTCAGACCATGGCTTTCTCTTGTCCCATGACAGTACCAGAACCTGCGGCTTGAACTCTAATACTCTAAGTATTATTTTTTTTCATTTAGACAATAATTTGAAAATCAGGATGGGCTCCAGCCCTTGGAATAGGCCAGAGAGCTGTTGGGGTGTGTTTCAAAGCTCATGATAGAACTAGGGGACAGCCTAACACTGCACGGCTCCACAAAGGCATTCACTCCCCGGCCCCCAGAAGTTTCCATAAAGGGCAGACAGCCGAGCCTGGGCATCCCCATTGTGCTATAAGGAAACAAAGTCTCTTTTCACGATTCCGAGACTTGCCTAGAAGCATCAAGATAAGGTGCCTGGGTGGCTCAGTGGGTTAATCGGGTGCCTTCGGCTCAGGTCATGATCCCAGGGTCCTGGGATCGAGCCCCACATCGGGCTCCCTGCTCGGCGGGGAGCCTGCTTCTCCCTCTCCCTCTGCCTGCCTCTCTGCCTACCTGTGCTCTCTCTCTGTCAAATAAATAAATAAAATCTTAAAAAAAAAAAAAAAAGATAAAAAGTCAGAGGATATCAGAGCAGAGTTCTGCAAAGCAGGGGCACCTGAAATTCCCCGTCACTTGGTGCTGCAGGGCCTGGGCCCCAGAACAGCTGGGCCGGGACATAGGCCACCAGGGGAGGGGCCAGGATGTCTCCCGGGTCTGCAGCTGGAGTGCTGGATGGCTGGGGGGCCGCTCGCCTCAGCGGGACTGTGGGAGGACAGAGGTCCAAGGGCAGGCTCTTGAGGCACCCCTCAGCTCTGTGGTGCTCTCCTGGAGGGCTCCCCCTGTTTTCAGCAGGCCACTTTTAAGTCGACGCCCTGGACTGTGCCTGAAGGCTGGCCCTCCCCTCAATGCAGGGGAACAGAGCACAGTGCCCACAAAGCACACAGAACGGGCGGGGGCTGTGAATTTGCTTTGTGTGGGGAGGGGGGCCAGGCAGTGGGGCTGTGTTGGGGTTTAGGACTTATCCAGGTGAAGGTGGAGGCCCGTGGGGAAGCCTGAGCAGTTTTCGGCAGATTTCCTGATGTGGTCAGCAGTTCGGGGATCTGGTGACTGGTGTGCAGAACAGGGGAGAGATGTGGGATTGGGGGGCCGGTTGCGGAGAGAGGCAGAGGGCAGGGCTGGGGGAATGTAGAGGAGAGGAGGGCTCAGATACTAGAGACTTAAAAATTCAAATTTCCTTATTAAAGTATCAATATGTAAGAAAAGCATACAGCTCAACGAATAACATCTTTTTTTTTGGAAAGATTTCATTTACTTGAGAGAGAGTGAGAGAGCATGAGCGGGGTGAAGGGTAGAGGGAGAAGCAGGCTTCCCGCTGAGTAGGGAGCCCGACACGGGGCTAGATCCCAGGAGCCCGGGATCATGACCTGAGCCCTAAGGCAGACACTTAACCGACTGAGCCACCCAGGCGCCCCGAATAACATCTTTTTAAAAAGATTTTATTTATTTGAGAGAGTACAAGCATGCGGGAGCAGGGGGAGGGGGGAGGGGCAGAGGGAGAAGCAGGCTCCCTGCTGAGAGGGGAGCCCCATGCAAACTGGGGCTCAATCCCAGGACCCTGGGATCATGACCTGAGCCTTAAGGCAGACGCTTAACTGACTGGGCCACCCAGGCGTCCCTGAACAGCAGATCTTCAGAAGGATTTTAACTCTGCAGTATAAGCCCTTTGCAGCCAAGGCCCAAGTTAAGGCACAAAACTACAATGATCCATATACTGACGGCGTGTTCAGGAGTGAGGCTGGGATGGGCTTCAGGCAGCGCAGGACAGTGGAAAGAAAGCTCAGGACCTGGAATGGGATAGACCCCGGGGGATGCCCCTACCTTCCTTTGTGGCACCAATACACACATCCCACAGATACGTGAACATGCCAAGAGGGAAGGACTGAGATGTACAAGGTGGGGTCTGTGGTTTGGGGGTGGCTTCCCCAAGGCAGTGGTTCTGAGCTGGAATCTGTAGGATGGGCAGGAGTTGGCTGGTGAAGGAATGGCCCCGGGCCGGAGGCAGAGCACATGCAGAGGCCTGTGGCGGGACATAGCACGGGGAGGGCGCCGGCAGCTGGAGCTCAGAGAGCCGGAGCGGGAGGGTGGCAGGCGGGGCCATGCAGGCCACGGCAGGAGCTTGTCATTACCCTGTGCCCAAGAGGAAGTCCTACAAGGGAAGCAAGGGACTGACTGACAAGATCAGGTTTGCATTTCACAGAGATTGCTCTGGCTGTGCTGAGGAGAGTGGGCAGACTTGGCGGGGGGGCCAGGGTGCGTGGGGGAGGCCGCCTAGGAGGCGGAGGCAGGGGTCCTGGCCAGAGAGGATGGTGAGACGTGATCAGGAGCTAGCATGGACAGGCCTGGGCGCAGCCTGGGTCTGATGGGCAGGGGAGGGTCCAGGATGTCTCCCGGGTCTCCGGCTGGGGTGCTGGATGGCTGGGGGGCAGCCCACCTCAGTGGGACTATGAGAAGACAGAGGTCCATCTTGGACATGGTGAATTGGCGGTGCTCTTGAGGCAGCCGGGGAGAGAAGGCTTCAGAAGCTCCTGTCTGGCTCTCAGAGGTAGGGTCTGGGCTGAAGGTAAAGACCACAGAGTGTCCTCTGAGGATGGAGCAATCAGACGTGCTTGTACTTGATGCCTACACACCTGGGGTGTGTAGAGTGAGCCTAGAGGGGTGAGGACTGAGCCCCAGGGGCTCCAGCAGTCCCTGGTGCCTATAGGGGGATGAGCAGGAGGGGTGGGAGGAGAGCCAAGAGGTGGCAGGGCACAGAGCCAAGATCCGAGGCCCTTGTCACCAGGCCTGTGATTCAGGCAACTCATTTGACCTCTCTCCCGTGGTGCATCCCAGAGCCAGAACACCCGCTATGGAGAGCTGGGGGCACAAGTCACTGTGGCCCCAGGGCGTGTCCCACAGATCCTCCATCTGCCTGTGCTGCCTTCCTCCATCTTCGGGGTCCTTCCCTAATTTCCCTTACACTCAGAATACTTGGAAAAGGCCACGAGGAAGCAAGCCATTCTTGTGTGCGCAGCCTTCACTAGGGGGCTGTCCACACCCCGCCCAGGCCCGAGGGGCCACAGGACGGCAGAGGCCGGTGCGGCCCGGAGGCACCGAACAGGCCCCAGGAACAATGCCACTTCCCGTCCCCCCCTCAGAAAGATCTGGCAGGGAGTAAGCACCAGTACGGCATCGACGAGCTGAAGCACCGAGAGCACCTGATCCAGGCCCGGCTGGACGATGAGCGGGCCCGGCAGGAGGAGCTGAAGAAGCACAAGGTACTCTGCTGGCAGGGGCCCTGCCACCCGCCTCACGCTGCCCTGGCGCCAGGACGCCGGCCACAGCTGGTGGGCCCCATGTGCCGAAAGTCTGCGGGGCCCAGGCCCCGGAAACCTGTCTTGATTGAGAACGCCCCAACGGAGCACGTCCGTCATCCATAGGCCAGCACCCCGTCCCCGCCTTGCTCTGCCGGCCACCCGGCCCCGGAGCCAGCCGCAGCTCAGCCCGGACACCACCTGCCCCGTGTCCTCACTGGCGTGCCGGCTGCCGGCTCGAGGCCCTGTGGACACGATCTGATAGAGCAGCTCCTTCTCTTAACCCCCCTGGGCAGCTCCCTGGTGGCCAGGAAGGTTCAAGTCCTTCCTCAGCACGGCCCCGGACCCCTTCCTCCCCATAGCCGGCACCCCTTCCTCCAGCCAGACCGAGCCACGCGCAACCTTGATGCCCCTGCACCTCCGCACGGGCATGCCCTTCCCTGCCCTGCCTTCTTCGAGGGCTGAAGCCCCAGGGCAGCATCCCCTCCTCCACTCTCCGCACAGCGTCCGGTGCCCCCGGTGCCCAGCACAGGGCCCGGCCCACTGAGCCCTCGCCAGGGCCCGTGAGATGAATCTGAGTCCCCCCCGAGCCCCGCTGTGCTTCTGACCATAGGTCGCGTTCGTCGAGCACCTGAACGGCTCCTTCCTGTTTGACAGCATGTATGCCGAAGACGTAGACGGCAACAAGCTGGCCTCCCTGCCCGGCGTCGGCGAGCTCCTGCAGGCATATCCTCCCAAGGTCACAGCCACCCCCTCTGGCAGAGCCTGGGCCCCACGCCAGCAGCGGGCAAAGGGCAGGTCCCCTTCTGCTCGGGCCTCTGTTTCCCCATTTCCCCCAAACCCTAGAACATAAAACCCCTCCTTCCCAGCAGTTACCCCAGGGGCGGTGAAGCACCAGGTCAGCTGAGCGGCATGGGGGAAAGGCTGTCTAGATTTCAGGGGACTCACTGAGTCTCTGATCAGCATGGCACGGGGTCTGCTGTGCTACACAAACCAGGTTGTCAAAGAGGGAAAATTGACGTGTGTGGTGTGGCACTAAGCCTCAGTACCTATATTTGTTTTTTTGCTGTGTGCTTTGCATACCGTGTTTATAATTTCCCAAGTGCCCACTAGATGGGTCCTGTGATTAATCCCATTTTATAGTTGGGGAAGCTAGACTTGGAGAGGGTGATTTGTCCAAGGTCATGCAGCTAGAAGCTGGGATTTGAGCCCTTGTCTGTGGGGCCAAGAGCCTGCATCCTTCCCCCCACCCCCTGTCGGCCGCTGCCCAGAGGACATGAATGACACTTGTCATCCTGGCTATGGGGAAGATAATAGCGCCATCCCTGGGTAGAAAGAAACTCTCTCCCAAAACCTCAGCATTTTAGAAAGGGCGGGGGAGGGGGCGGGAAGGGTGTGAGGCTAAGCAGAAGGTGACGAGCCAGGACTCTGGGCCAGCCACATGGGCTCCCGGCCGGACTATGCCACCCACCAGCTGGGCGAGCTGGGCTCGCATCTGGGCTGTCGCGCCTGCCTGATCTCAAGGGCTCCGTGCTGCAGGTGAGGAAGCCGAGGCCCAGGGCAGGTGAAGTGGCTTGCCAGGGAGAAGCCGCAGCAGAGCTGGGACTTGAACCTGGATCTCTCTGCTTCAGGCCTGAGGTCCCCTGACCTCTGCAGGCTCCTTCAGCGTGCCCGCAGCAGCTGAGCACAGAGACAGGCCCCCGACGAAGGTGCCCCTAGAGAACACACCAGAGATAGAACTACACTGGCTGGGGCTGGCTCCCCCTGGGCTCCCAGCCCCACCCCGGCCCCTCTAGGTCCCCCAGGATGCCTCTCCTCTGCTCTGTAGTCTCCCCAACCCCCACCCCGAGGCCCCTGCTTCCTTCCCCGAGGCCAGTCCCATTCCTGAATCCTTCAGGCTGGGGATGGAGATGCCCCAGCACCACATTAGACTCCGAATCTCAACTCCCAGCCCTGCACCAGGAGCCACCACCACCTCCATCTTGCACCCTGCCACCAGCCTGCCCCCAAGATGGCCAGCAGCCTCCTTAACGGCCACTCACCTACAAGGACAAATTCGTCATCATCTGCCTGAACATTTTCGAATATGGCCTGAAACAGCAGGAGAAGAGGAAACTGGAGCTTGACACCTTCAATGAGTGTATCCAGGAGGCCATCCAGGAAAACCAGGAGCAAGGCAAACGCAGGATTGCCAAGTTCGAGGAGAAGCACTTGCTGGTAGGCTCTGCCCCTCCCTGTCCTTTCCCTACCCCCTGCTCCAGACGCTGACCCCACCCCACAGGCCTGGCCCCACTGCTGGGGATACGCACCACCTACCTCTGATGAGCCCTAAGACCCGTGGTCATTGTCCCCATTTGCCAGCAGTCATGCGGCTCAGTGGCAGACGCAAGTTTAGCCTTCCACCACCACCAGCCACAGCTCCAACACCACAGCCCGGCTGAGCGCAGGGTGAGGCCCATGGGCCTCCTTCACCTAAAACACGCCCGGGTTCAAGGTAGCGTCATCATTACTGTTAGCAATGGTGTTACTGTTACCACGCCTGTTACAATGACAAGGACAATAACTACTACTACTCTTTTGGTCATTCGTTCATTTAGTAGACATTTTCTGAGCCCCCCCTACCCCCTGCTCAGTGCCTTGTCCTGGGAAGCTGAACCCCTGCTGGACATGGCTCTTGCCCTTAGTGAGCTCCCACCTGTACGGGGTGCAGACCCAGGCCCTCCCCACTGCAGTGGGGAGCCCAGGGAGCCTTGAGGGTTCCTGGAGGGACCTTAACTCGGGCTGTGGCTCACAGGACAAAGAGAAATGGGCCAGGGATGGTGGAGGAAGGGCATTCCAGCTGAGGGAGCAGGCCCAGGTGTTCAGGACCTGCTGACCCCAGGCCACTCGGCCCAGCCCAAGCAGCGGCCATGTGTGCTTGGTGGGACTTGTTTCTTGTAGTTAGCATTATTATTTTAGAGAGAGAGAGAGAGAGCATGCTCAGGTGTGAGTGGGGTGGGGGGGCAAAAGAAGACAGAGAGAGAGAATCTTAAGTAGCCTTCATGCCCACCAGGGCAGAGCCCGACACAGGGCTCGGTCTCACCACCCTGAGGTCATGACCTGAGCCGAAATCAAAAGTCGGACACTTAACCGACTGAGACACTTGGGCACCCGTAGTTAGCGTTATTTTTTTTTTTTTTTTTCTAAAGATTTTATTTATTTATTTGACAGAGAGAGACACAGCGAGAGAGGGAACACAAGCAGGGGGAATGGGAGAGGGAGAAGCAGGCTCCCCGCAGAGCAGGGAGCCCGATGCGGGACTCGATCCCAGGACCCCGGGATCATGACCTGAGCTGAAGGCAGTCGCCCAACCAACTGAGCCACCCAGGCGCCCAATTAGCGTTATTTTTAAAGACCGATTCTTGTTCTAAGTCACAGATCTTCGTGAGACTCTAAGGAAAGCTGTGGACCTTCTTTCTCCTCAAAAAACTCCACGCAGGGCACCCGGGTGGCTCAGTCGGTTAAGCGTCTGCCTTCAGCTCAGGTCCTGATCCAGGGTCCTGGGATTGAGCCCCACGTCGTCAGGCTCCCTGCTCCGCGGGAGGCCTCCTTCTCCCTCTCCCTCTGCCCTCTCCTCTCTCTCTCAAAATAAATTCTTAAAAAATTATTAAAAAAAACAAAAACAAAAACAACTGTCCCCGCACACCAAGTCTGTGAGCACTTGCCTGCAGTGTTAGGGGCTTCAAAGGACCCACAAAGCCAGTCCTGGTTGGGAACTCTTAGTTTGAAGTCAAGCAAAATCCCCTGATAAGGCACGTTCAGATATGAGGGGGCCGGCGATGGGCCCCCGTGTGCTTCCCCACCCTCCTCACCTCCTCACTCCGCAGGTCCTGTTCTTGTCCCTGGTCTTGTCTGGTCGGCCTCGCCAGTGACCCCACATTCTGTGTGATTTAAGCCTCGAGACCCTCCTCCTCAGGTTATGGGCAGGGGTGTTACTGCGTTCAAGCGGAAGTTCAAGCCTGTCAGCAGAGGAACACATTTGGCTCCCATGTGTGTTTTGTTTGGCCTGCAGAGGCTTTTAAAACGTTTTGAACATCCTACTGACATTCTAAACGGGAAGATTTCACAGAAAAATTGTGGTTGCCAGCTTCTCTGGAGGCAGTTGTCAGCAGGGCCTTCGTGGCGGTTGTCCCCTCTGGACAAGCCACATTTCCAGTCCCCCGGTCCCTGTCTGGCACATCCTCCGTGACATTTATCTGGTCCCCAAAGCCACTGGATTCGGGATGTCTGGACGCCAGCCAGCTGGCTCCTCCTGAAGCCCCAGGCCTGGGCCCAGCCCCCTCAGTAACAAATCCCCCCCTGGAGAAGCAGGACGTGGGCCAGGCTACCGCCAGTGCTCCTGCTGGTGCCAAGCCTGACTCCCTGACTTCCAGGGCGGAGGTCTTCAAAGCACACCTGCTCCCCCTGCTTCTGAGGCGCCGGTCCCCACAGACCCATCATGGCGAGACCCCCAGAGGCTGCCTGGGATGAGCAAACTAAGCTCATCCTCCTAGGGCCGAGAGTAGTGGTCTCATGCAGCCCACACACCAGAGCTCTCCAGGGGCCTCCAATGCTCAGCCCCAGTTGAGCCCGCTCGCTGCCTTAGAAGGTCACAGGACTCCATGAGCCTGAGGTTCCTCATGGGACCTCTCTGAGCTTGTCCTGTACTCCCCCCTCAACCCCCACTAGCCCAGGACCCCCTCAGCGCCCTTTCCCGGTGCCCAGGGGGGCACGGCTTGGGGTCAGCGGGCGGGTGGGCACAATGCTCATGTGGACCCCTCGCTGGTGACCCTCTGATAGCCTCCATTTCCTCGTTAGAGAGATGGGGGTAACTGCCTCCTAGAACCGTGCTGGGGGCTGTGACCAGCAGTGTGTGTAGTCCGGAGGCACTGGACAGGCAGTGCATGCTGGTAAGCGTAGTAAGCATGGCCACAGAGGGACCACCGTAGCACGCATGACAAAACGTAGCATGCACTGTTCTGCACTTTGCTCTGCTTCTTTATGCAGCTTAGAGATCCTTCCAAAACTTGAGTCGCTTCCTTTTTTCATAGTTGTAAAATCTCTCATTGCATGGACGAGCCGTGATTTATTAAAGCCAGTCCCTGCTGACGGACAAGCCGGTTTTTTCCGATCTTTTGCTCTTCCCACCCGTGTCGCAGTGGGTAAGTTGGAGCAGGTTTGATCTGTAGGACGAAGTCCTGCAGGTAGAACCGTGTGTTGCTCCTTTTGCTAGTTACGGCTCAGCTGCGCTCGGTGGAGGCCGGACCTGTGCTGCCGGCTCCGTGTCAGACCGCTGTTCTCAGGCTGCCTCGTCTCCCCCGATCTGGTCCACTTGGAGTGCATTTGTTTTCTCTTCAGTGAGGGTAAACATTGCATGTTTCACAAGCATTTGTACTTCTTACTCCGTGAACTGTTTGTTCTTGTAACATGCCCTAACCCATTTTTTCCACTTGGTTTTTGGTCTATATCTTTTTTTTTTTTTAATCATTACTTTGTAGGAGCTCTTTATAGATTGAGACGTCAGCCCTGGGTCAGTGCAATGAGCTGCAAATATGTTTCCCAATTCGTGGTTCATCTTGTCCGTTTTCTGTCTATGGTGCTTTTGCCATTCAGAATTTCTAAAACTTTTATGTAGTATAATTTATCAAGTCTTTTTTTTTTTCTGGTTATACTTACAAAGGACTTCTTCTCTCTGAGATTATTTATTAAAACCCACCCATTTTTCCTTCTAGTACTTTTATGGCTTTACTTGGTACATTTAAATCTTCACTCTGTGGGAAATTTGTTTTCATGTAGGTTCGAGGTAGGGATTGAACCTGATTTTTCTCCATACGGGGTAGCCATTATTATAAATATCATTCATCACACTGAATTGTGTCAAGTTACTCTGTCCTCCTTCCCAGCTAATACCATATAGCAACAGAAACAAGTTGACAACGCATCTGATGGCCAAGTCCCCAGGACGTTTGTTAGTGAATGGCTGGAATTCAGTGCCAGGTTTGGACCCCGGGGTGCTTTCTAGCCCATGAGCATCTTCTCATTCCAAACAGTCCAGCTCTGGGGTGCTCTGCGGGCCCGACTGGTTTCCTAAGGACTGGACATTTTTCCAGTGTCTCTCCCTACCCATGGCTGCTGTGGACCTTTTATTGGAGACTGTTCGCCGAGCCCCTGCTGAGAGTCAAGAGCTCACATATACTGCCTAATCCCCAGAACTTTGTGACACACACACTTCTCTCCCCCTTTACACGAGGAAAGCAAAGCTTCGAGAATGAAGGGGGCACACTCGAGGTCACACTGCTAATAAGTGACCCAGACAGGATTCAAATTCAGGTTCGCTTGACTCTGAAGCCATTGCTCCTTCCGCCCAGCCTAGCCGCCTCTAATGGAAGCCAGAGCTAACGTGGATGGAGCACTCACTAACCAGTACTAGCATCCGCTCTAACTGCCTCCAGGCACGGGGAGCGTAAGTAGCTTCCACAAGCCCACGAAACTGCCAAGTGGCGGAGCTGATCCACTTGAACTTGGACAGTCCAACCCCAGAGTCTAAGTTCTTAGCCACAAAACCAACCGTCGCCTGTCATTAACTAATTACACTTAGTCACGGATTCCTAAAGCACAGGTTTTTATTTCCAGAGTCTAAATGCCATTCGAGAGGAGTCCGATCTGACCAATATCGAGATAAAGATAGTGGAATATGGCGAGGACATCACGGAGCTGTTCAATGTGCTCATGACACTGGAGATGCAGTTGGTAGAGCAGCTGGAGGTGAGGCCGGGCCCCAGGGGCACAGAGGTGGCGCAGTCGTGCCCTGCCAGTCCCATTTGCAAGAACACAGTAATTCAGCTGCAAAACCGTACTCGAGCTGGAACCTTCCCGGGCACTCCTCTGCTGGAAACGTCCAGTGCGACTCAGCACGGCCGACTAAAGCTTTCTTTGCTCATCAGTCCTGTGTTTGCTTTTAATATATTTCAATCATTCAGAGTGTAAGTGATTCTTGTGCTGCATGAGAGGTGAGCTCATTCCTCTGGAATGCACCCCCTATCCTGGAAGACCCCAGAGCCTCAGCGGGGAGAGGTGGGGTTTTTTGGTTTGTTTTTTTGTTTTTTTAAGATTTTATTTACTTATCTGACAGAGAGACACAGCGAGAGAGGGAACACAAGCAGGGGGAGTGGAGGAGGGAGAAGCAGGTTTCCCGCCGAGGAGGGAGCCCGATGCGGGGCTCGATCCCAGGACCCTGGGATCATGACCTGAGCCGAAGGCAGATGCTTAACGACTGAGCCACCCAGGCGCCCCCCCCTTTTTTTTATTAGACCCAAGGAGCTATCTGGGTGCTTGAAAAACACAGTGGGCTCCCGCTCTAGGATGAAACAAAAGCTCCTCCGCATTGCAGCCCACTTTGCCGCATCCCAGGGCCGGGCAAGGAGCCTGCAATTCAGCACTAAGTCAGGGAAGCGCAGAGCGCTGCTATCTAGAATTCCTTACAGCCCGAGTGACTCGTGTGTTCACATGGCAGCCGAGGCCGTGATGAATCGAACCTCATTGGATGCTGCCATGGCTGGGCCAAGAGATAGCACCTAATCAATTCCTCACATGTCAAGTGATAGCTCAGACACGGATAGATCTGCCCATCACAGCACAGGGCAGATGCTCGCTCCCCGCTGGGGAAGGCTCAAGCGCTGCGGAAAGCTGCTCACGGAGCATCAGGGGACGCTCAGGCAGCGGCTCCCGACCTCTTCCTGCAGGGAGAGCCCCTTTCTGACATCGAGAAGTTCCCCAGAACCTGTGCATGCTCGGGCATACTGGTATCACCAGCAGCCAAGAAGCTGTCAGGTGCACTCGTGCTTTTCAACGACCCCATGTTTATTCATTACGACAGTGTTTACACACATTGGAAAAATGTGCAGCTCAGCCTGCAGTCAGTCCTCAGACTCGGGCAGATTCCCGGTGCCCTCAGCACACCCTGCGGCCCCTGGAGTCCAAGGTTGATCAGGGGCATGACCCATCCTGGGGGGGGGGGGTGGTCACAGGGGAACAGGCCTCACCATCACATTTCCCATGGTTCCCTCACTCAAGTCCCATTTAGGCCCTGGGTGCCCAGCTAAGTGCTGGGATGCAGCAATGCAGGGGTGCATTGGGGGGAGGTGGAAGCCAGGCTCGCAGCCGCGCTCGCGGCAACAGGTCAGGGGTCACGGCCAGCATTACTGAGGCACCTTGCAAGGCATTTTGTGTGAAGTAACTCATTTTAACTTCACCGCAATTCCACAAGACAGGTACTATAAAGGAAACCCATTTCATAGATGAAGACGTTGAGGCTCAAGGAAATTAAACACAGTGGTAGAGCTAGGATACTGATCCAGGCAGTCTGGCTCTTAGCGACTTTCTCCCCTGTTTCTCTGGAGGTGATGGACAGATGCCAGTGAGAAGCCCAAAGGGGGTTAGCTCTGTGTGTGTACGTGGGGCTCGTGGGACAAGCATTCCTGGCAGAGGGACCAGCACGTGCAAAGGCCTGAAGGAAGCTTTGAGTTAAACTGTCAGGGGGTGGTGAGTAAGCTGAAGTGGCTGGAGAGTAACACAGGGGTGAGAAAGAGGTCAGGAGAGAGGGCCAGTTCACAGACATCTACCTGGGAAAGTCAAGGTGGTTGGTCTTTACCCTGAAGGTCTGGGATTAGAGGAGGCACCTGCTAAGTTTTACAAAATCACCTTTTGCTCTGATACTAGGTCAGTCGAGTTCATGTCTAAATATTCATGTTAACTGTGTTCTTTATCATTTCCAGGAGACTATAAACATGTTTGAAAGGAACATCACGGACTTGGTGGCACTCTTTATTGAAAACGTCCAGAGCCTATATCCTTTCCTTGATGACCCTCCATGGGGAGGTGCTACTGGCCCATAGCAGTGCTCCTCCTGCCTCCAGGGGAACCAGGGGAGAGGCACTTGCATTTTTCTAAAAGATTTTATTCATTTATTTCAGAGAGAGCATGAGCGGGGTGGGGGAGGAGCAGAGGGAGGGGGAGAAGCAGACTCCCCGCTGAGCAGGGAGCCCAATGCAGGGCTCAGTCCCAGGACCCTGGGATCATGGCCTGAGGCACCCAGGCTCCCTGACACTTGCATTTTTAACAAAAGGCAGAGAAGGGTACAGCTCCTTCACGAACTAAGCAGGATGCAAATCAGTGTAGTCCCCTTCCAGGTGGCCACCTTTGGAATCACACCTACCCCCTCCCACTACCACCAATGCCGTAAACAGGTTGGCAGAGATAGTAAAAAGGCAGGGCTTTATAATCATACTTCACTTTTTACCAGAAATACCTGAGCCCCAGTTTGATGTACAGAAAGATCTCTACTTGCACCAAGGTGCTATCAGACCCATCACAGGATCCCATGTCGTGGGACTCTCCACCTTCGAGATTAGAGGCATGTAAAACCTCCCATTTTTCACCAAGGAAAAAGCTCACCTTCAGAAGATGGAGATTTGGCAACCCCTTGGAATGTTCAAAGAATGTTCCGCAGGGTCTGAGGGAGTTTCCTGACCCTCAGAACAATGGTGCCTTGTTAGAGTGAAGGTTTGGATGCCTAGCCTAGCCAGGTTGCTGCGTGGGGCCCCGTTTGCAGTCGAGGCCCTGGCATATTTGTTCTCAAATGAGTGATGTTCACAGGGAGACCGTACCCCAGAATCCCTGCCTGCCTCCCGTGTTGCAAGTATTCACGCCCTGGGAGCAGGGCCACATCCATGTTGCAGACACTGACCAATCCTTTATAATGAGATTGTCAGGTTAAATGTCATGGTTAGGAGCCTACATCTGGGGCATGACCAACCCTTCTGCTACCTGAATTCAGGGCCCTGCATGGGGGTTGGGGGAGGGCAAACTGCTCTGCTCTACCCCAGAAGTAACCTCCTGGTCCTGCCTTCCTGGGCCCACAGTCCTGCAAGGAGACAAGTTATGGAGGCAAAAGTAAGCAGAGGCCAGGGCCCGGAGCCTCCCTGAGGGAGGGTCCTCTGAGAACCTGAATGTGAGCCAGAGGGACAAGGCAGAAAAGTGGGGAGGACATTCCAGGCAGAAGAGGCAGCCCCGTGCAAAGGCCCTGAGGCCCTGAGCGAGCTTCAATTCCAAGAGAGGCTGCAATAGAGAGTGGGAGGCTCCTGGAGAGCCATGAGTATGGGAAGGATGAGGTCCAGTCTAGCTACATGATTAAGAGCTCACTGGCTGCTGTGGGGAGAAAGGGCTAGAATGGGGAGACCAGGACTTGGTTTGCTGTCCAGGCAGGAGGCAGTGGCGGGAAGAGATGTGGAGGATAGAGGGGCTCTGCGGGGACCCAGCACCGAGGGGCAGTGATGACCAGGGGTGTGTGTGTGTGTGTGTGTGTGTTGGCTGGTTGGTTGGCTCTGGGGTTTTGTGCATGTGTACGACCGGCTGAGAAGGGGTGCCCTTCCGCCCTGCAAAGTTTGTTCTTGTGTGGAGGAAATGGCCCAACCCTCTGAGGGGCTGCAGGGGCGCCTGGCCTGCTCCGCCCCTGGCCTTTGCTTAACTTGGCTGCACGATGGCTCAGTGCCGGGACCTGGAGAACCACCACCACGAGAAGCTCCTGGAGATCTCCATCAATACTCTGGAGAGGATAGTCAAGGGCGAGCTCGACGAGGACCTGCCCGACGACGTGCGCGCTGTGAGCACTGTGGGCGGGGCCGTTGGCGCGGTGGGCGGGGCTCGGGCCCAGTGGGCCGGGCCGAGCGCGGTGGGCGGGGTTGGGGGCGAGGCGGGCCGGCTCAGGAGCCGGAGGGTCGGACGCAGTGCCTGCCCCCCACCCTCTGTGGCTCTAGTAAGCCTGAAAGCCTCCTCAGCCTGTTTCCTCACCTGCAAAAGGGACGGACCGTAACCCCCTTGGCAGGGTGGTTGGCAGATGAAGTAGGCCAACAAATAAAACACCTAGTGGGCACTCAGTGGGGAGCAGCTGAAGAGGAGCTCATGGTAATTAAGGGGTTTCAACTTACCAACAGTTTGGTTTGCAAAAGGTCATTTCTGTAGGGCTTCTGGAAGTTTCTGAGAGAGGCAGTTGCAAATAGAGGTTAAGTTCTGAGATTCCCTCTGCAGGTCTTCCTAACCCTTGCGTGTCTGTGGTGGGCTGCACTGGTGTGGTGTTTCGAACAGCCCAAGCACCATTTCCACCTGGCCTGTTGCTGTCCCCCACCTTCCGTCAGCACGTCCAGGGATGGGTGGTCCCGCATCAGCAGTCAGCCCGAGCTCCTGAGCTGCTCACCCGAGGAGGCTGTCCGGGGCTCCTGCGCTGCGGTCCAGTGGCGATGTGTGTTGTTTCTCTGGGGAGGGACGCAGGCCAGATCCTTGGCAGGAGCCTGCTTTCATTCCTTCATCAGTCATCCCACTCCCCATTTCTCAGCTTCTCTCACCTCCATGTTAGCATGAGATCAAGCCACACTGTCCTTTGCCTGGACCACTGGCCTCCTTGCTACCCTTCCGTAGGCTATTACTCCCCACACAGCAGCCAGAGATCCTGAGGAAACCCAAACCTCAGCATTCTGTGCCTCTGCACAACACGCGGTAATGGCCTCCCGTGACCCTCGGAGTAAGCTCTTCACTTTACCGCAGTCCACCAGACCCTCGTGCCCGGCCTGCCTACCTCAGCCGCCTGCCCCCTCGCCCCAGCCTCGGAGCCATTCCCCAAGCTCCCAGGCTTGCTCCTTTCATTTGATATTCCACCTAGCAGACATGCCCTTCCCTCAGCCCCCCGGGTGTGTGGCTCGTCCTTGTTCAGCTCTCAGCTCAAATGGCAGCTCCTGGGAGAGGCCTTCCCTCATCACTTTCCTGGAAAGCCACTGTGTCTCGATCACACATCCCATTTATCGCTGTCAGAGCCCGTATTGCAATTTCAGGCTCTCACGCGTGTGTTCATTTGCTTATGTGACTATTCACACCACATCCAGGCTCACGGGGAAGGCAGGGATGGCCTCTTCGCGGCCGGGTCCCTCGCCAGGGCCAGCAATGGTGTGTGGCACTGCCACAGTCCAGCTGAAGGGCCCTCAGTTCGTCAGGGGCTGGCTGAGTCCCCGGACAGAGACCAGCAGTCCCGGCTCCCACGGCCTCTGCTGGGGGCCGAGACAGACGCCTAGGGCAGCAGGGTGGTGGCCAGCCCTGCCTCCCTCAACCCCTGCCCAAGCTGCTGTGGCCAGACAAAAGATGTCACTTCCCCTGAGCCCTGAAATAAGGCCGCCCCCAAGAGCCCACTCTGCTGTGCCCCAGAGGGACCATCGAGGGGTCATGGGGTTCCCCCATGGCACGCCTCCCAGTCTGTGACACTCAGCGGGCACAGGACTGACACATCCCTAATAACTGGGACACAGAAAAATCTGGGCCCCGAAACTCAGCGGCAGACAAGTAGGCTGGACTGGTGCCTCCAGTGGCCAGCCCTCTCTCCTGCCAGGATGACTCTGCCTGGCGCCATCTGTCACCTGTTCCTGTGGCTCCGGGAACGCTCAGTACCTGCCGACTGGGTGGGGGCGGGCCACAGTGGCTGGCGACGCGGAGCTCCACCGGCCGTAGGCTCGCCACCGTCGGGGCACGGAAGCCTGAGGCTCACGTAGGATCTCCTTTATCTCCGCAAACAACCCTACAAAGGCGGTACTGTTAACATTCACAGTTTACGGATGGGAAAACTGGGTAAGACTGCGTCTCAGAGAAGTCTGGTAAGCCGCGCAAGGTGACAGTGCTTGGGAGGACTAGAGTCTGGAATCGATCCCCAGCCTGAGAGATTGTAGACTCTCACTGTAGACTACAAGCTGGCGTTCTGGGTTTGCCCAGGGCCCCAGGCCCTAGGGTAATGGGGCTCTGCTTTGGGCTTGCTGGTAGGACTGGTGTCGAATGCCACCCTCGAGGCCTCATGGGGGCAGCCAGCTGAGCGCACTGCACAGCCCGCCCTCTGTGGGCCAGGGTGAGCTCTGTCCTTTGAGGAATGCCTGCAGTTGCATAGAGAGACATCACCAGGACCTTAATACTGTGGCTTAGGTCTCCCTAATTATTTAAGTAGGCTCCACACCCAGCACGGAGCCCAACGCAGAGCTTGAACTCCCAACGCTGAGATCGAGACCTGAGCTGAGATCAAGAGTCAGACGCTTGGGGCGCCTGGGTGGCTCAGTCGTTAAGCGTCTGCCTTC
Source organism: Neomonachus schauinslandi (assembly GCF_002201575.2). Lineage (NCBI taxonomy): Eukaryota > Metazoa > Chordata > Mammalia > Carnivora > Phocidae > Neomonachus > Neomonachus schauinslandi. The sequence goes on along the minus strand of NC_058417.1, from coordinate 11,403,532 downwards.
GGCTCAGGTCATGATTCCCAGGGTCCTGGGATCGAGCCCCGCATCAGGCTCCCTGCTCCATGGGAAGCCTGCTTCTCCCTCTCCCACTCCCCCTGCTTGTGTTCCCTCTCTGGCTGTCTTTCTCTCTGTCAAATAAATAAAATCTTAAAAAAAAAAAAAAAAAGAGTCAGACACTTAACCGACAGAGCTGCCCAGGCACCCCGAGTTCTCCTTACATTTAAGCAACAAGATGGGGCACATTGTTCTTGGGGGGAGGGGAGGATGCCTTGATTATAAGAAGTAATTATAACAACAAACTGCTGGCATTTACTGAGGGCCAGCCGTCCAAGAAGCAGAAGCACCGGACACGTATTCTTTTTAATCTTCATATCAGCACAGCAAAATAGGTACCATTATGGTTCCCTTTTACAGACGAGAAACCCGAGGCACGAGACGAGAGTAACCTGCCCAAAGACACAGCATATACGTGGTAGAGCTGCGATCTGAACACAGGCAGTTTGACTCAGACTCAGAGCCTGTGGCAAGACAGGGATGTTCGGATGAGTGAATAGGGCCCTCAGTGAAGAAAAAAAATCCAGTTTCTCTTATCTAATTATCAAGGAGCGGGTTCGTGATAAAGCGTCTCATGGAGGAGATTGTTTATCTCTTTAAAACTCCTCTCATTCAGTCCAGTGATTGTGATCAGCTCCCGCCACAGTTGGGGCCAAATCTGTCTTCCGAAGTCCTTCGGTGCTTTGGAAGGAAAAGCGGCGCATGCTCAAGGAGGAAGCTGTGGCGGGGAGGGAGGGGACAAGAGCGGCGCTGGCATCCCCAGCGGCCCCTGGCAAGGGCCCCTCCACTGGGGCCGGGGGCTGCGAGCCTCGTGCTGCCATGAGCCGCTGCCACGTGCTGGGGGCCGAGGGAGGGCACACTTGCTCCCCGGGTGCTCTGAGCAGCCACGTGGGCGTCCAGCCGCGGTGGTGGGGCCCGCACTCAGGCCCAGGCCACAGAGAGGACCTGCAAGTCCCCAGAGACTGTGCTCAAGTGACAAAAGTCATGCCCCCACCCCGCCCCAAGAATTTGCTCTGAAACAAGTGTGTCTTGAGGGCTGTGTCTTCACCTCCGTGAGGTCCAGCAAGGCCCTCAGGGAGCCAGGAGCCTAGGAGACCCGCTGTGACCCTTTTTAAAAGTGAAGAACCAGGACCTTCTCATGATGAGTGGCTCTGGCTACTTCTAGATTACCGGGACGCGCTCCCGCGCAAGCTGCCTAAAGCCCTTCCCAGAGTCTGGCCCGGGACCTTCTCGCACAGAGGAAGATCTTCATGACTTCCTGTCATTTCTCCCATGCGGCCGGGCTAGCATCAGCTGCGTCAGCCAGCCTGGCTTCTCTTCATGGGATTCTGTGGAAAACCACCATCCCGGGAAGTACTCACAGGCATTACAGGCATTACTGTGAAAAGAAGTCTGTGGCCAAATAAACTGGCAAACCAAGAGAGACAAAGTTAAAAGAGTTTATACTTTCCAGAGCCTTCTCTGTTTCGTGCCCTGTTATGCAAGGCTTTCCCAAAGGTATTTGACCAAAGAAAACATTTTTGGGGATTTTTTTGCAGAAATACTAATATCTCAAGATCCCATAGAACATATTTTGGAGACTATTAAGCTAACCACTACTATACTAAAGAAAAACAACAAGTATTTATCCGCTTGCAGTCCTCACAACAAATGGAACATTCGGGTCTTTTGCCTTTCCTTCAAAGCGTAAGCAGCGCTTACGAAGTGCACCCGCAGCCTTGCCCTGCTCTGGGGAATGATTCCACTTGATTTCCAACTGAGCCAGCTACACAACAGCCATGGTGTGGACACCTAGGACCAGCCAGGCCTGGTGGAGGGTGGTCATTCTCAACAACTTTTTACAAGGCAGAAAACAAGGTCAGGAACAAGAAGGCAGGAGACCCCAAGCATAATCCAGAGTTCAATTGGGTTAACGTGAGGGGCAATGGAGAGACAAGGTGGGGCGAGCAGCCATCGATTTATAGGGCCTTCTGTCCTCAGAGCAGCCCGAGACCTGCAGCCAGCCTCACACTTCCCACCCAGCCAGCAGGTGTCAGGCAAATCAGACTTGAGGGCCAACAAGAGAGAACCACTGTGGGAGCAGACGTCGTGAGTGAGGTCACCTGTGGAACAACCACCTGCCTGCCTCCTCCCTGAAGGAAACACACTCCCAACTAGGACTGCAAAGTCAACGCCTTGGTGGGCCCCTTCCCCATAGCGCTTGCCACAGCTCAGGTCTGGGAGGCGTTGTCCCTGGAAGATGAGCTGCAAGAAGAACGCTGATACAAAGGTGGGCGCTCCACTGGGCGCCGGGCAGCTGCCTCCTCCAGCCAGGGGACACTCGGCTGTTCCCTTTCTCTTCGGCCCTGTGACTGTGTGCTCGGGGGCAGGGAACGTGACACACACGCTCATCTGATCTTTCTTGCTCACCAGCTTTTTGTCGACAAAGACACGATTGTTAATGCTGTCGGGGCATCACATGACATCCACCTCCTGAAGATCGACAATCGAGAAGATGAGCTGGTGACCCGGACCAACTCTTGGTGTACGCACTTGGTGGACACAGTGAGTGGGTACTACCCTGGTCTAGGAGGCTGCACCCATTTCTCCAGCTACCAGGCGGAGAGAAAGGGGAAATCTTTCCCTGGGAGCATATACTCTTGGCAATATGAAATACAGTTAAAAAAATTTTTTTTAAAGATTTTACTTGTCAGAGAGAGAGAGAGAGTGCACGTACAAACTGGGGGAACAACAGAGGGAGAGGGAGAAGCAGGCTCCCTGCTGGGCAAGGAGCCCCATGCAGGACTCGATCCCAGGATCCTGGGATCATGACCTGAGCCGAAGGCAGCCTCTTAACCAACTGAGCCATCCAGGCGCCCCAAAATACAGTAAAATTAAGGATGGTAGAATTCCACACTGAAGACAGACTTTAGAACCCACATGCTAACCCACCCTAACTCCTCCCTCAAAGAGATGAGCAGAACTCGGAGACTTTAAAGTAAATGAGGGATGCAACTACACAAATTTCAAAGAACGACTTCCTTTTCCCCGAACTGTGCTCAGTAAAAGAATACCAGCAAATTCTCTGACTTAAGGACCTCGGGCTTTGCTTTCACCCCTCAGATCCACAAGGATGAGATCATGAGGAACCGCAGGCGAGTGAAGGAGATCAATCAGTACATCGACCACATGCAGAACGAACTGGACAACCTGGAATGCAGTGACGTCATAGATTAGAGCCTCACCAGCCCAGACAGTTCTTCAGAACACAGTCCTCGGCCCTCGCAGTGCGCACACACACCACACACGTCTCCCTGAACGCTTCACGAGTGTTACTGGGAGTCTCTCAACCCACAACCCCTCCCCCCAGCACCATTCTTCCCCTACCCCTGGGGAAACCTCCAAATGTAGAGAAAAATAAAGGACCATGTCTCTTTTCTCCATTCTTTTTTTTTAAGATTTACTTAGTGATTTGAGAGAGAGAGCATGAGCAGGGGGGAGGGGCAGAAGGAGAGAAGCAGACACGCCCCCCCGCCACTGAACACAGAGACCGATGTGGGGCTCGATCTCATGACCCCGAGATCATGACCTGAGCCGCAACCGAGAGTCGGTTGCTTAACCGACTGAGCCACCCAGGCACCCCCATCTTTTCTCCATTCTTTAAAAAAAAAAAAATCATCAGAACTCCTAATCACGTACGTGCAAAAGGAAAAGTCCAAGATGATCAGTTGGCCTTGCAGTTGGCCAGCTGCAGAGCAGCTTCCAAGGTGGCTGCTAGACCCCTGGCCACGGCCTAACGTCAGCTACGTGCCCACCGTCTCTGCTGACGCGCCCAGGGCAGGCCTCCAGCGGGAGGCGGACGAGGCTGACGTGGACTGAGTCCTTCTCTTCTCCGTGTGCTGAGGAGGGACACAGGAGAGGCCGGAGCCCCCGGCATAGCCGTGGGACCTGGGCCGGCCCACCAAGGTGGAGGCCACGGCTCCCTGCATCTCTAAGGTTGGCCACAGGGGCCACACGACCCTCCAGAGGTGAAGAGCACAGGCTGGGCCTCCCATGTCACCTCTGCAGCCTGAGCTCCAGCTCAGGAATGAGAAGTGGGGCGGTGACCGTACCTCATCTGAGCACAGTCAGGGCCTCAGGGAGGGCACCTGGCCTGCGGCCCCAGGAGACCGCACAGGGCACCCAGGGTGGGGCGAGTGGCCGAGTCAGGAGGACAGTCGGGGCTCCCTGGGCAGGGCACTTCCAAGTCAGCCGGCCTTGCCCTGCCCACCTGGGCTTTTACCCCACAAACAATGCATACTTTCTATTTTCAAGAGTAAATGCTTTCTTCTAAAATACTAGGAACAAATAGAAATAACCAGCGTAGGACAAAAAGGACTCACTTTCGAAAGACTGATTTAAAAACCAGGGGAGAAACGTCTCCCGGCTGAGGGCCGCACAGCTCCGTGAGGCTCCCAGCCACGGGCAGCAAGAGCAGGACGTGCCGTGGGACGGAAGCCGTTTGACCTTGGTGAAGCCCAGACGTAGCACGAGGAATGGAGGAAAGCAGAGGCGCAAATGAGAACAGGCCTCCACACGTTCCCAGGGCAGACAGGTATTTAATAAAACCAGCTTGAGAGAAAGCCCAGAGCAGACAGGTATTTAATAAAACCAGCTTGAGAGAAAGTCGCTTGTTCGCTTGTTCCGCTCGCTCGCTGCCCAACTGGGCCAGGGGCGCGTGGCCGGGGCGCGGGCTGACCTCCACGGCCGTGCTGGGTCCTGGGGGACGTGGCAGAGCGATGCCGAGCGGGGGCCCCGCAGGCCGGGGGGTGCGCCCGGCCAGGCCTCACAGCTGTAAGAGTTTGTGCTTCACCGTGGTGCTCTCAGAACAGAGGTGGACGAAGAGGGTGCCGGCGGCCGTGCGTGCCCGCAGCTCCTGCAGCTCGTAGTCGTGGGCCCACTCGATGTTGCCCCACTTCTGGATCTGAGGGGAGGGCAGGACAGGCTGCTGCGTGGCTGGCAGGCGCCCGGCTGCCTCCTGGCCGGAGCCACATTCCATCCCGATAGCCAGGCTCGGGGGCCCGGGCCCCAGTCTTGCCAAAACAGGAGACCCACGCAGGGGAGGCAGCCGGGGAGAACCCTTGGGTGGGCAGAGCAGGCACCCATGCTGATGGAGTGTGGACAGCTTGGGAGGGGTGCAGTCCAGGCCCGGGGCCCGTGAGCACCCAGACTGCCGGGTGGGCCCGGCCCCAAAACCACACGTGCATCTTCCCCGAGGGGGCGCCACCCGCATGCTGTCCTCCTCCCACAAGGAGGCTGGTGTGAGACCGCCTGCAAGATGTCATCCTCTGCGAGCTGCCTCACCAGCCTGGGCTGCAGCGCCCCCTGCCTGGCCAGGGGCCCAGCCGCCTCAGCCGTCCGGGCACCCGGGATCTGCCACGTCACACAAGCCACCGTCCCCACGTGGACGACTGTGATATGTCCTCCGAGGAGCATTTTATACTTTGAGGGAACAGGTAAGTCCCTGTTTTGTGGCGGCTCGAACCTGAGAGCGGGTTTCTTGGCTCCCCGCCTCCCACAGCCCTCACCCCCCAGCCCCAACAGATCACCCCTGCCCATTCCATGTCTCTAGCTAGCCCCTTTCGTGGTAGAGAAACAGTTCTTCCCCTGGCATTTTTCTGAACAGATGACTAGACGGATTCGGGAAATAATGTCATTACAAAAGAGTTTTCATCATGCTAGGAGCCGATTTGTAATAGCAATTAACCTTCTGAGGTTGGAGAAAAAAAACAGTAAAAAGACTGCAGAGAACGCCATAATTCTCAGAGTTAAAAAATGCAAATGACAGTGTGGCAAAACCGTATTAATTTCAAACCTACTAAATGAAAGCTTCTGTACAAAAAGGTGCCCCCTGTGTGTGCTCTGCCATCCAGATGACCCGCAGTGTGAGTCAGGGCGCCAGGGCTCCGCATGTTAGTGGGGCCCACCATGCAGTTGTGCAAGCAGACGATCTTGATCCGCCCATGAACCCCTATCTGCCAAGTGCGGTGACCGCCTTGGTATGGAGCTGCCCAGACCTGGCTCCAAACCCTGGCTCCAGCATTTTCCAGGGGTGTGACCCCGGGCCTCGGTTTCCCCCTGTGTAAAATGGGGATAACAACAGCTCCCACCTGGCCAGGCTGTTCAGAAGAGGTGAGGCGATGAGGGTAGAGCTAAGCATGTTGGATCATGGTGGCACTTAGTACTGTTATATCACTGCTTCTTGACAATACTTTTGTGGGCCCTGAGTTTTGGTTTCTGGATGTACGTGAAAGTCACGAAAGGCCAAATCTACATAAAAACAGTTTTGATGGGCTAGCTAGCCCCCCCCCCCACCCCCCCCCAGTCTGAACCAGGGAGGGGAGAAGTGGGGACTCGGGCCGCGGACGCTCCTCACCTGGTACTCCTCCTCCAGGCGGGACAGCAGCACGGCCTGCTCCACGGTCAGGCGCAGGTCCATCAGGCCCAAGGTCAGCACCAGGGACTTGAGCTGGGTCGCTACAAACTCAATCCCTGCAAGTACACAAGCCAGATTAGGATCCAGGGCACCCCCACGCCAAGACAGGGGAGGTGCCAGACCTCCTCTTTGCGAGCCCCTGCAGCCCTGGAGAGGTACAGAGGTGCTCGGTGGGGGACCGATGGTCACAGGGAATGTGCGCTTTCTGGCCATTCCCCATTCTTCTCAAAGAGCACTCTGATTTCCACTGGGGGTGTGATCCCTCTTCTGCTCCTGCCCGGGGGAAGGGGGGGGCACATGACTTGAACCGGACATGTGGGAGGACTCCAGCCCCTGGTCCAGGGACTGGTTGGCACATGGGCATGTGACTCGAACCAGGCCAATGAGACTTGAAGTCAAGACGCCTGAAGAAGAAGGCAGAGCCAACTATTCCCTGCAAGGGTGGGAGCCTGCTGTCCTCCGGCGACTGAGTGGAAGGGTTAGTTAGCATCAGAGCCAGCCCCTCGAGTGCTCTGGTGATGCCTGTGTCCGTCACACCGCCCTCCCAGGCCATGGGAAACGCTACACATACCTTGTAGGGCCCACACGTTGTAAGACGCCAGGTGGCTGACGAGCACCTCCCGAGTCCTGGCTGGGATGCTGGGCCCCATTATGCTGGTGGAGGAGCCGATCTCCACGTCGTATCTGAAAGGAAAAGGCTTCGGCATGTCCCTGTGGTGCTGTGTGGCCCAGCTTTCACCCAGAAGCAAAGTCCTCAACTGCTGAGCATGCACATGCCCTGTGAGGGCTAGTCTTAGGGATTCTGGGAGCATCTACCACAATGGCCAGTGGCCTCCCCAGAGCAGAGCCAGAGTCCACGCAGCTGCCTGAAATTCTAACCCCTTTGCCTAGAACCTCCATCAAAAGCACGGGGTGCCTGCTTTTTAAACCTTTTAAGAAAACTTTTCATATTTGAGACCACAAAAGATTTCTTTAAAAAGTTATTTTCCTGGGGCACCTGGGTGGCTCAGTCAGTTAAGCGTCTGACTCTTGATTTCAGCTCAGGTCACAATGTCAGGGTTGTGAGATTGAGCCCTGACTCGGGGTCTGCACTGGGCATGGAGCCTGCTCAAGATTCTCTCTCTCCTCTTGGTGAGGATGCAGAGAAGGGTGAACTCTCTTACACTCTTGGTGGGAATGCAAGCTGGTGCAGCCACTCTGGAAAACAGTATGGAGGTTCCTCAAAAAGTTGAAAATAGAGCTACCCTACGACCCAGCAATTGCACTACTGGGTATTTACCCCAAAGATACAAATGTAGTGATCCGAAGGGGCACCTGCACCCCAATGTTTATAGCAGCAATGTCCATAATAGCCAAACTATGGCAAGAGCGCAGACGTCCATCAACAGATGAATGGATAAAGAAGATGTGGTTTATATATACAGTGGAATACTATTCAGCCATCAAAAAAATAAAATCTTGCCATTTACAATGACGTGGATAGAACTAGAGTATTATGCTAAGTGAAATAAATCAATTAGAGAAAGACAATTATCATATGATCTCACTCATATGTGGAATTTAAGAAACAAAACAAGAGGATTATAGGGGAAGAGAGGGAAAAATAAAAGAAGACGAAATCAGAGAGGAAGACAAACCATAAGAGACTCTTAATCATAGGAAACAAACTGAGTGTTGCTGGAGGGGTTGTGGGGGGGGATGGGGTAATTGGGTGATGGGCGTTAAGGAGAGCATGTGATGTAATGAGCACCAGGTGTTATATAAGACTGATAAATCAGTGAACTGTACCTCTGAAACTAACAATACACTCTATGTTAATTAATTGAATTTAAATTAAAAAAAGATTATCTCTCCCTCTGCCCCTCCCCATCTTAAAAACTATTTTCCTGGGGCGCCTGGGTGGCTCAGTCGGTTGAGCAGCTGCCTTCAGCTCAGGTCATGATCCCAGGGTCCTGGGATCGAGTCCCGCATCGGGCTCCCTGCTCTGCGGGGAGCCTGCTTCTCCCTCTCCCTGCTTCTCTGCCTACTTGTGTTCTCTCTCTCTGTCAAATAAATAAATAAAATCTTTAAAAAAAAAAAAAACTATTTTCCTTACAATAGTATTTTTTTAAAGATTTTATTTTTAAGTCATCTCTACACCCAACATGGGGCTCGAACCCACAACCCTGAGATCAAGAGTCACACGCTCTACCGACTGAGCCAGGCGGGCGCCCCACATTTTCTTACAATGATCTTTTATGTGTTCTATACCATCCCATCACTTTTTCAAATATTTATTAAGCCTCTACTGCATACAAGCCTTTGCTTTTGGTCTGGGACATGAGCTGGCTTTAAGAATGACACATTTTCGGGCGCCTGGGTGGCTCAGTTGGTTACGCAACTGCCTTCAGCTCAGGTCATGATCCTGGAGTCCGGGGATCGAGTCCCACATCAGGCTCCCTGCTCAGCAGGGAGTCTGCTTCTCCCTCTGACCCTCCCCCATCTCATGCTCTCTCTCTCTCTCATTCTCTCTCTCAAATAAATAAATAAAATCTTTAAAAAAAAAAAAAGAATGACACATTTTCAAGACCAATAGTAACTATATAAAGGATAGGAAAAATGAAATAGACTAAAAGCAATTTTTGTAATTTTCTTTCCTGTGTAACTCATTTTTCCCGTTGGTTTAGAAATATTCTTGCTGAAATTTCTAATGGTACAAATGGAGCACAGCAAATGGCTGAGCTGTTTTGCAAACTCTCAAGGATGAGAATCTCGAGTGCCACAGAAAGTGGACAATTTTGTCCCACGGCAGAGATCTCCAGGCACCCACCCTATTGTCACGTTTCATGAGACTCTGAAATGACACCGAATCTTCATGGCTCTTCCACAGTATTGTGGTTGTGACATTTTGTTTGATCCTTAAGTGCACCGGCTGTGCCTTTTACTATAAAACCCTTGGACATCTGGCACATTGTGGCACTCGGGAAACGTGGACAAATGACACAGGCAGAGAGCACTTCTGGGAAAGATGTTATGCCAAAAACTACTCGTGTCAGCTTACAAATGCTGAGGTCAAGGTGGTACCACGGTAGCAGCCCTCCCAAACCCCCCTGGAATGAAACGAAATTTAATTTATTTCACTGCCACATCAATAGTTTAATTTTATACAGAAGAATCTTTCCACTAGGGAAAAATACTGAGCATCATCAACTCCTAGAAGCCTTACGTCCACAGGATCGGTGTTCCTAGACTTGTCCTCATGTGTGTACATATCATGCACACTGTTTTGGGATTCAGTTTATTTTAATTTTTTTTTTTTAAAGATTTTATTTACTTATTTGACAGAGAGAGAGACAGCGAGAGAGGGAACACAAGCAGAGGGAGTCAGGGAGGGAGAAGCAGGCTTCCCGCGGAGCAGGGAGCCCGATGCGGGGCTCGATCCCAGGACCCCGGGATCATGACCTGAGCCGAAGGCAGACGCTTAACGACTGAGCCACCCAGGCGCCCCTGGGATTCAGTTTAAAAAGACAGCAATTGTGACAATGACAGAGATGATCAGTGCCCAGATCTGTGCCTTTACAGTGTGCCAAGCAGGATGCTAGGCATCACTTAGTTTACCCCTCACAACACGCTAAGGGGTGGGGATGATGGGGCCCACTCATAGACGAGGAAGCTCAGAGAGCTCAAGGCACTAACCCCAGGTCACACAGCCAATCACGGCAGAGCTGGGGCTCCATCCCCACACAGTACGCACTTGGTGCATGGTGGCTGATGCTAATTTGAGGAGCATTTTTTTCCAAGGGGGCCAGCCCTATCCCTCAACATCCAGGAGCTGTTGAATCCCATGGGTGCTCTGAACTCAGAAAGTCAACCAGCTAAGGGCTTCAGCGGTCCAGTGTGACCCCTGACCCCACCAGCCTGCCCAAGCCTGCGGGGCTGCGCATCTTACCTCTTCTCCGCCCATTCTATGATTGGGTCCCACTCGTTCTTTTGCAGTTCGACTAACGTCGCTGGCTCTTCCACCCTGTAGCTAATTCATTGCAAAAATCACCTTCATTAATAAAAAAGTATAATTCCTTCACTCAGTGACAGACAATGGAAAAACCTAAAAGGCAAGAGTAAAATAAAACTTCTCAACTCCCCCCGCCCCGGCCAAGCCCTACAAGTCCTTCCCTAAAGCAGCAGTTCTCAGAGGGTAGCCTCAGGGCCAGCAGCAGAGAGTCCCCTAGGAACTTGCTAGAAAGGCCAGTTCCCAGGTCCTACCCCACACCTACGGAAAGCAGAACCTCTGGGGGTGGAGACCAGCAATCTGTGTTTTAACGAGCCCTCCAGGGGATTCTACCACAGGTTTGTGAGAACTACTGTTCTAATCGTCCCCTGCCACTTCACAGGCCAAGGCTTGCGGCACTAGGTATGCGATTCTAAACACTAATACTGCACCCCCAGATCCACACCCACCTGACCCTAGGATGCTGCGCCAGCTCAGTCACTGCACCTCTACCTCCCCTAATCCTTCTAAGAGACTGTGCCCCTTGGCCACAAACGGCCTGTGCACACCGCATGAGCCCGCACGGCTCCCGACGCAGCTGTTGGCTTGGGTTCCCACCTGGTGCCAGGCTATCCCACTTGTTTCGACCAAGAGACACAGAAATGGGAGTCAGGTGCGGGGAGCTGAGGGGCAAGGCCCCTGGGGACCAGAAGATGAGGGGGCACCGTGGAAAGCCACAGTGCAGTGGGAGCAGCAGGAAGAAGAGAGATCATGAGTGCACAGGAAAATGGGCAGCTGAGAGGAGAGTGCTGCTTGACCGGGTCTGCTGTTTCTCGAACTTTCCTTCAACACCACTGAGAGGTTAGCTAAAGAACCTAGACGCGAGGCGAGAATTCAGAAGTGGAAGAAGCCAGCTCCTGACATCAACCACCGACCATCCCTGTGTCCAAGCGGATGAGTGAGGACAAGGATGCCTACGTGAGGACGGGCGGAAGTCCAGGATCGGAGGCCCCGATGGGGGTTGAAAAGTGACCCCCTTGGTCCTGGAGCCTGCAAGGGCTGCATATGCTACCACCGCACCCCAGCCCAGACCCAGGGACAGCTGCTAGGCTGCAGGAGAGGAGCGCCCAGTGCTCTTACACGGCGGCAGCCTGAGGAGCCCTCCCTGCCAGGGATCCGCAGGGCAGCTAAGTGGTGATGTCAGGCAGACGGCCTCCCCGCCCTGGCAGATAAAGGAAAAGGGTCTGCCTCTCCTTCCGCTGATAACGGTCTGGGCAAATGACGCAAACAGCCCAGGGGACCTGCTCAGTCCCAGGGGAAGGCCCATCTAAATGTCAATTACCAGATGGTGTCGGTGTCCAGAAACTTCACAGCCGCCCGGATCAGCTGGTCCTTGTTCCGCTGGGTAGGGTTGTCTAAAGACGTGTTGCACAGTGTGGTCTGAAGCAAGAGACAAGAAGCCCTGTCACCACCGCTGGGCCCAGGCGAATGCACTGCGCTCCAGAAGGATACTGCCGCAGACCCAGAGCAACACGGAGAACCCAGAGAGCACCACCCAGAGAGTGCTGGAGCCAAATGGAAGCCCTGGACCCCCGGTATCTCCACAACCTCAGCTGTAGCCCATCTACTGAGCACCTGTGACAGCCAGGCTCCGTGCCAAACGCGGCGTGTGACAGCCCGTGGGCCCAGGGGATACTCATAGTCACCCCAGGAGTAACGAACCTCCCCCAGGTCTCACGCTCCCACCACCAGGCTCTGCTGTATTTCACTGAATCCTCATGACACCCTTTGGAGTAGGTACTATTATTACCATCATTTCAGAGATGTAGAAACTGAGGCCCAGAGAGGTCAGTTACTAGCACTCAGATCTGACTGAGAAGCCCCTAGCTGGCCCCCTGACCACCTCAGGAAGCAGGGAAACAAATGAGCCAAACCAGAAGCAGGATGACTTTCCCAGCTAGGCGGCTTAGTAGTACCTAAGTAGTACCTAAGTAGGACAATTAGTTTGTAGCCGTGTCACCCTCATTTCCTCAGACAGCCAAAGGAGCAGGCCAGCCCCACGGCACGCTGTGAAGATGCTGAGGATGCCCGCCTGGGTCTGTATGTCAAGGCCAAGCATGGGAATGACCAGGATGACAGCACTGTTTCCGGTGTTGACTGAGTGTTCTCCCTGTGCCAAGAACCACACCAAAGATGTTCCAGCATCACATCATCCCGTCCTGATCACCTTTCACAGATGGGGACCACGGGGCTGAGAAGAGCCAGTAGCTTGCCCAAGGTGACAGTTTGGAAGCCGCAGAGCCCAGACCCAGAGTTTAGCCAGCCCCTGCCCCGGTCTGCTCTAGTGTCTCAGCGAGCCACCATGTGTGGATGGAGGGCGCGCTCCAAGGGGAGCTGTCTCACCTCACCCACCTGGCCCTGTGCGTTCCTGCACTCAACCAATACCCACTGAGCGCCAACTGAGCCTCAAATGAGGGGCTGGCTATGCACTAGTGAGACAGACATGGCCCTGCCCTTCTGGGCTCACCAGGCGGTGGAAGAGACAGACTCTGAGAGTGCAAACATCGAATGGACAATTATCAATTGCAAACGTGCTGGCAAAAGAAATGAGCAGGTGGAGTGACAGAAAATAAGAGAGCTGGGCATCGAGGGAAGGTGACACCTGTCCTGAGAGCAGAGGAGGAACTAAGTCATCCAGGACTGTTCTGAGCAGGGGAACCACAGGCGGCCGGGCAGGGAACGGTCAGCACATTCAAGGAGGTGAGCGTGGCAGAACTCCAGCCCCGAGGGCCTTATCCGAACTTGGAAAGGAGTCTCGATTTTTGCCAGCTACCCTAGGAAGCCAGCCGCGGGCATCGGGGTAGAAGTTCAGGAACTGGTTACCAGGTGCATGGCGTAGAACTTGATGGTGTCCTGCTGGGAGTCCCATTCAGTGGCCACTGCAATGGCCAAGGCCTCGCTGGGGACAGTAAAGAGCTTGGCTTGGGGAGTTTTCAGCTTCCTGTGGTCCAGGTTTATCTCAAAGCCACCTTGAAAGATCAAATGAAAAGCTCTCAGGGATTGTTAAGTGGAATCAAGTGACCATTCCTATATTTAGCTACTTGAATGGGTGCAGACAAAGACAACTGCGAGTCCGTTCACGGAGGGCTTACAGAAACCTCCCCAACAAAAGCACGAAGGGTAATCTCACCGCCAAAACCGGCTAGAGATGAAAAATGTTTCTACCCATTCACAGGGAAAAAAAAGGAAAAGAAAAAGAAAAAGAGGCAGTCAAAATTTCAGACACTCACCTTCACCCTGTGTGATGCTGACATTCTGATAAAACCTCTTCCTTTCTGTAAAAGAGATTTTTCAGAAAGGCAGTTTAAAATAACATCGAGACAGCTCAGGAAGTGACAAGACCAGCTTGTGTCATTACTGCTAATGCTGATTGATTGGCTTGATTTTCATATCACTATTCAAGGTCTGCCCTACTCTATGCGGCGTAATCAAGGGCTCCTGATTAAAGCTTGGGCGGGGGGAGGGCATTCACTCTCCGGGGCTGAGGGAGGGACGGGACACACTGGTCAGGCCCCCGCCAGCCCCCGAGCCCAGGGACAGTCTGATCGCAAAGCATCTCGAAGCCGCGAACTATCTGACGCGACAGATTTTTCTAGCACCTTCTGCTTTAATTTCTAGGCAGGCTCCCCCCGCAACACACCACCCCCACCAGCACTGCCCTCATGCCAGAACAATGTGCCCTAGCCCAGAGATGGTGTCTGAATGCAATAAAGCCAGAGACCTATTTTGGGCAAGAGTCTGATGCCCCAAGACAGCAAAAGAGGAAAAGCGGTGTGGACATGTGCGTGCACGTGTGTGGCACAGAGGAAGTGAAAAGAGATCCCCGGAGCTTCTCTCATCCTCTCTATCCAATTAATTAACCTAATTAACCAGCATGCCTGCGTATTCAATGGGAACTCCAAACATTCGGGGAAAAGAGGGCGCCTGGGTGGCTCAGTCAGTTAAGCAACTGCCTTCGGCTCAGGTCATGATCCTGGAGTCCCGGGATCGAGTCCCGCATCGGGCTCCCTGCTCGGCGGGGAGTCTGCTTCTCCCTCTGACCCTCCCCCCTCTCATGTGCTCTCTCTCATTCTCGCTCTCTCAAAATGAATAAATAAATCTTTAAAAAAAAAAGGATGTCTGGGCGCCTGGGTGGCTCAGTCGGTTAAGCGACTGCCTTCGGCTCAGGTCATGATCCTGGAGTCCCGGGGTCGAGTCCCGCATCGGGCTCCCTGCTCGGCAGGGGGTCTGCTCCTTCCTCTGACCCTCCCCCCTCTCATGTGCTCTCTCTCATTCTCGCTCTCTCAAAATGAATAAATAAATCTTTAAAAAAAAAAGGATGTCTGGGCGCCTGGGTGGCTCAGTCGGTTGAGCGACTGCCTTCGGCTCAGGTCATGATCCTGGAGTCCCGGGATCGAGTCCCGCATCGGGCTCCCTGCTCGGCAGGGAGTCTGCTTCTCCCTCTGACCCTCCCCCCTCTCATGCTCTCTCTATCTCATTCTCTCTCTCAAATAAATAAATAAAATCTTTGGGGCGCCTGGGTGGCTCAGTTGGTTGAGCGACTGCCTTCGGCTCAGGTCGTGATCCTGGAGTCCTGGAATCGAGTCCCGCATCGGGCTCCCTGCTCGGCGGGGAGTCTGCTCCTCCCTCTGACCCTCCCCCCTCTCATGCTCTCTCTCTCATTCTCTCTCTCTCTCTCAAATAAATAAATAAAATCTTTGGGGCGCCTGGGTGGCTCAGTCAGTTAAGCAACTGCCTTCAGCTCGGGTCATGATCCTGGAGTCCCTGGATCAAGTCCCGCATCGGGCTCCCCGCTCGGTGGGGAGTCTGCTCCTCCCTCTGACCCTCCCCCCTCTCATGCTCTCTCTCAAATAAATAAAATCTTTTTTAAAAACTAAAAAAAAAGGTGGGGGATTATGCGGCCTGTGAGATCTGAAAATAACTTGAATATAACCCCCTCTTCGAACTAAGAGTGCCTCCTAAGGAATTATGCAGACTCCTTTTACTAATAAGGAACAAATAGGTCACATTTTGGAAGCTAAAAACCATAACCCAGCCGTAACATTTGCGATAAACACAAAACCATGCCTCGTTCACCTGTTCGTTCTGTCACAAAAATCACCGGGGGCTAAGACCCTTCAGAGTCCCTGACTAAAGTCACTTGTTGGAAATACTGATGCAGCATGGGGAGGAGGAGGAGATTCATTCATTTTTAATGCTTTAGGGAAAAAAAAAAAACCCAAAGAACAAAAACCACGCTTAAGTTAAAATTAAATCACACAGACGATGAAAATCAGAACTTCGTTTGTGCAGGGGGGGAGGGGTGGTGGAGGGAAGGTGTCTGGCCTCCAAACGTGGTGTTTTTCGGTTTTCCACATCACGTCAGTGTTTTCACCAGTCTCGTGCTCTATCGTTGACGCTTTCCCAAAAAGGGCCCCAAATTGCATTTCCACAGCTGTGTTTTACTCAACGAAGGCCTGAACTGTTTTCCGACAAAAAAAAAATTGCATGTCTACCACGAGCCAGGTACCATTCTAGGTACGTGGGATCAAACAGTGAATAAAAATGCCAAAAATCACTGTCTATATGTAGTTTAAATAGTTTAAAAAAAAAAAAAGTGATAGGATCTGCCCACCAAGATGATGCTGTATTATTATGGCATGAATTGCCACCTCTATCTGAAATCATAATAGCGATTCTCTCACGCGTTTAACACCAAAATGGAATGTTTACCCCATCCTGGTGCTTCTGAATGCCCCAAGTTCACGTGCCATCCGGTCACATTCAGAGAGTGGATGAGACACGAATCTGGAGGCCTCCTTGTGTAGGTCTGGAGGCCTGGATTGAGGCACCCGGACCACATCCAGTATGTTCTCCAATGCCTGACCTGGGCAACGTGTCCAGAGCCAGACCAGGCAGGAAGTGGGAAGAGCTGTGAAAGCTGACTCATCATCGCTGGGGGAAGGATTTGCCCCCATCAGCAGGAAGTGCCAGCAGAGAGCATTCTAGCACATGGCTGGACACAGCCCTGGGAGATGGGCCCAAGACACCTGGATTCGGGACAGAAACTGACAGCATGGGCTAAACCTAAAGCTGCCAGGATGGTGAGGTTTCCCACGAGGGAAGTCTTTTTTTTCCTCTGCTTTGGTGGTCAGGCCTTGCTTCCTCTGTCCTGGCCAGGTCCCCCTCTGTGCCTGATTAAGAGGAAAAAAATGGAAGGGAGTGGGAAGGATAGAAGGGCGAGGATGGGTCAACCAAAATTGCTCATAACAGCAGTAAACCCTGCAGAAAGAGGACAGCTCCAGGCAAAAGGAGCACAAAGTCTGCCGGGCCTCTGAAGAGGGCAGGCAACCCCGTGCAGCGTGTTTTAGACAGGTGCTCTCCTGAATGCAGCGGATACGTGCAGGGGCAAACTCATCTTAGAACAAACTTCGGTGAGTACTAATCCTGTTCCAGGAAGTGGGGTAAGTCCTGGGGATCGAAATCAAAGCTTGTCCCTGCCCTCGAGGCACTTCCTGTCTACTGGGAAGCCGAACACTAAACCAGCCAAACAGTAAAGTCACTGATGGCCAAAGGCCGAGGGTCACTGGAGACACACACCAGGACAGCCTAATCTCATCATGGGCTAAAGGAAGACCTCCAAGCTGTCAGATTTCATCCGAGACCTGATGGTGAGGCAGGAGATAGCCAATCTGCACGGACGGATTCGTTTCTTGGAGGGGGGGTGTGTGTGGAAGGCATTTCTAGCAGAAGAAACAGCTTACACGAAGGTCCTCAGCCTCACGAGAGCATGAGAGTTTGGAGAACTAAAACCATGGACGAAAGGACAAGACTGATCTGTGCCAGATCTGGGGGAGGGGGCTGGGTAGGTCACAGTATGGAGGCAGAGGGAGCCAAGTTAGGGGTTCACATAAGCAAAGCCAGGATCTGGAAAATTCATTTGGTGGAATCCATGACCCCCAACAATGTTCTTCACCTGGGCCCTCAATGGCCTTGGGTCACAGAAAATAAATCATGAGACCAGGAACATGGAAGCAGCACCCATGTTCTCAGTGAACACGGGACGAATTGACAGCAATAGGAACCTCATCTTTAAAGATGAAATTAACAGCCTAGACTTTGAGCTCACACAGAACTCCAATCTATTCTGAGTATGAATCGCTCCCTTTACGGAACATCTGTTTCAGTGGCAAAAACACACTGAGTACCTTTTAGGTGTGGATTATGCAGATACAAAGAAATAGGTACGTGAAAAAGTGTTGAATTAAAGGCCGGCCACAAGAAAACAGGCTATTTAAGCAGAGAACTTAAAAAAACTGCTCATGTGTAGTGCTGAATTGGAAATTAATGTCCATCAGCAAGTCCCTTTTTCCTATGAGGTTTTTTTTTTTTTTCTTTTTTTTTAAAGATTTTGTTTATTTATTTGACAGAGACAGAGACAGCGAGAGCAGGAACACAAGCAGGGGGAGTGGGAGAGGGAGAAGCAGGCTTCCTGCTGAGCCGGGAGCCCGATGTGGGACTCGATCCCAGGACCCTGGGATCATGACCTGAGCCGAAGGCAGTCGCTTAACCAACTGAGCCACCCAGGCGCCCATATGAGGTTTTTTCAATCCATATAAAGAAACAGGGTGTTTTCTGTGTCACTTCCCCTACATTCCTCCTCCTGTCCCAGGCGTCACAGACTAGTGAGTGATCTTTCTACCAGACTCAATTTTCGCCTGGCCTTTGCTTTGGAAAGACTCAAAGCCTCAGAACTACGACTCCCACAGTGCACCAAGAACAGAGGAAGTGCCCTCTGCCAGAGGTCTCAACGCCTTTATCTTTTTAAACAGTGCCATCTGGCGGGCCTTAAGCCTTAAAGCTACATTTGACTTAGGGCATCCCTCCATCCATAATCCTAGGGCGGCTCCAACCGTTTTCAGGTATCAAAATTCTTCAGACCAACTATTTAAGAACTCTTACAACCCAATGATTAAAAGACAACCCAATTAAAAACTGGCCAAAGAATCTGAATAGAGATTTCTCCAAAGAAAATATATACAAAATAAGTACATGAAAAGATGCTGGACATCATCATCATCAGGGAAACGCAAAACAAAACCAGAGAAACTACTTCACACCCACTAGGATGGCTATAATTAAAACAAAACAAAACAAAACAAAAACCCAGATAATAACTAGTGTTGGCAAGGATGTGGACAAAGTGAGACCTTCATACACTGCTGGTGGAAATGTAAACTGAAAAAGCGTGGCAGTTAAACCCTGGAAGAGTGTGGCAGTTCCTCAAAAAGTCAAACAGTTGCCATATGACCAGCAAGTCTACTCTTAGAAATGTACCTATGAGAAATGAAAACATACGCCCAAACAAACAAAAAACCACAAACAAATTAAAAAAACATATGCCCACATAAAAACCTATACACAAGTGTTTATAGGCAGCATTCAGAATAGCCGAAAGAGGGAAACAACCCAAATGTTCATCAGTGGATGAATGGATAAATAAGATATGATAAGGCCATACAATGGAATATTACTCAGCTATGAAAGACAATGGAGTACTGATAGGTTCTACAACTTGGATAAACCTTGAAAATAGACTAAATGTAAAAAAGCCAGCCAGAAAAGACCACATTCCATTTATGATATGTCCAAACTAGGGAAATCTATACAGACAGAAAGTAAAATAGTGGTTCTCTAGGGAGAATGGGATAGGGAGGGAAGAAGATGATAGCTAAAGGGTACAGGGTTTCTTTTGGGGTGACAAAAGTGTTCTAGAGGGCGCCTGGGTGGCTCAGTCGGTTAAGTGACTGCCTTTGGCTCAGGTCATGATCCTGGAGTCCCGGGATCGAGTCCCGCATCGGGCTCCCTGCTCGGCGGGGAGCCTGCTTCTCCCTCTGACCCTCTCCTCTCTCATGCTGTTTCTCTCTCGCTCGCTCTCCAATAAATAAATAAATAAAATCTTTAAAAAAAAAAAAGTGTTCTAGAACTTTGCTGATAGTTGTACAACTCTGTGAGTATACTAAAAACCACTGAATTATACATTTTATTTTATTTATTTATTTATTTTTTTTTTAAGATTTTATTTATTTATTTGACAGAGAGAGACACAGCGAGAGGGGGAACACAAGCAGGGGGAGTGGGAGAGGGAGAAGCAGGCTTCCTGCAGAGCAGGGAGCCCGATGCGGGGCTCGATCCCAGGACCCTGGGATCATGACCTGAGCCGAAGGCAGACGCTTAACAACTGAGCCACCCAGGCGCGCCTGAATTATACATTTTAAATGAGTGATCTATAAGTGAATTGAATCTCAATAAAGCTGTTAAAAAAATCTTCGGGGCAAATGCATCTGCCACAGCAATTAATGTAAATGAGCTAAATATCTAAATACAGTTTTTTTTTCCAAATTGTTCTACCATCCTGGGGAGGGGTAGGCCAACTTTTTCCATAAAGAGCCAGAGTAAATATTTTAGGCTTGGCAGGCAACCAGTCAACTCGGTAGTTAAAGTAGCCTTAGATTATATGAAAATGAATGGGCATGGCTGTGTTCCAATAAAACTTTATTTAAAAAACAGGTGGCAGGCTGGGCTTTATCTACAGAATTTCCCTCAACCCAACATAACCATTCTATGAAGACAGGCCAAGTAATGCCTCTGAAGTGGTAGAGACTCTGAGAAGCTAAATGACTTGTCCAGGTGACAATTTGAAAACAGAGACAAGACTTTCAGCCTTGACTTCACTGGGTGTTGCACTCAGCCAGGCATGCAGCCTCTCCAGAACACCTTCCCCTCTAAACAGCTGATGGATCTCTGACAACTGGTACAGAGCCGGACCACCACATACCCTCACACAGGCCTCCTTGCTGCAAAATCTCCTCTAACACCCCAGTGATCCTTTCCCAGCCCCCTCCTCTCCGGACAACCTTCCCTGGCATGGCCATTCCTAAGGAGCCAAGTTCAATCTGCTTGCCAGAGTCTTCATGGAGAAGGCCCCCACTTGGGTTTAATATTGCACCATTCCGAAGACTCAAAGTGGTAATGTCTTTGCAGTGCACTCACAGGCCTGGTTTCATGGACATCTCTCCCACTGGGCTTCATTTTTTCATTCCTATTCTCTTTCATGTGCCAGCTACTTCCAAGAGCCTAAACTAGTAAAGTGTGCAGTAAAAAGGAAACAGAGATGGTAGATTACTTGCCACCATAATGGAAAATGGCACCGCTAATCCAAAAGAACGATCTGCCTGTGCCAATTTCAGTGAACTCCACACGTGTCCGCTTCGGTCATGTTGAACCTTCCCGGGATGTTGTAAAGGAAACTCTCGTTTTCCTTTACAGATTCACACAGACCCTCTCTGCTCCAAACGTCCGGGGGGGTTGCCACCAATCAACTCTGTGACATCAGCTGGGTGTCCTACAATTCAAAGAAGTTCTGACACTATCTGCCGGGAGATAGCATCGGATCCCAGAAGTTAAGCGCTCATGAGTCCCACAAGACTGCATTCCCCGCTTCCTTCAGATGCCAACTGCAAGCCCAGGTTGTCTCCTATGCTTCCGACCGCTGGCTATAAATCAGAGGTTCCCAGGACCCCTCCTCAGGTTTGATGAATTTGCCAGAGCAGCTCACAGAACTCTAGATAAAGATCTAACTTACTAGATTACCAGTTCATTATAAAAGGATATAACTCAGGATCAGCCACATGAAGAGATGCACAGGGCAAGGTATAGGGGAAAGGGTGTGGAGATTCCGTGCCTTCTCTGGGCATGTTACTCTTCCAGCATCTCCAAGTGTTCACCACCCCTGAAGCTCTCTGAACCCCACAGTTCAGGGATTCTATGGAGGCTTCATTATATAGGCATGGTTGATTAAATCACAGGCCATTAGCAATCAAGTTGATCTCTCCAGCCCTTCTCCCCTCCCCAGAGGTCAGGGGGTGGGACTCAAAGTACCAAACCTCTGATCTTGTGGTTGGTTCCCCTGGCAACCAGCCCCCATCCTTAGGTACTTTCCAAAAGCCACCTCATTAACATAACCTCAGGTGTGGTTGAAAGGGGCTTATGAATAAGATACTGCTTTCAACTTTATATCTCTGGAGCTACTTTAGGACAAAAGACCAAATATAACAAAGCCTCTTCTATAGCTCTTATTGCTTAGTAAACTACAAGGGTTTTAAGAGATGTGTGCCAGGAACTGAAGGGAGACCAAATATAGACAGTTGACCCTTGAACAATGTGGGTTGGAACTGCACAGGTCCACTCACACCTGGATTTTTTCAGTACAGTAAATGTTATTTTCTCTTCCTCCTGATCTTTTCCTTAGGATTCTAATTTTCTCAATAACATTTTCTTTTATCTAGCTTATTTTAAGAATATTGAATATAATACATGTAACATACAAAATGTGTGTTACTCGACGGCTATTGGTAACGCTCCGGGTCAACAGTAGGTTATTAGTAATTAAGTTTTGGGGGAGTCAAAAGTTATATGTGAGTTTTTGATGGGGTGGTGGTAGTGGTGCCCCTAACCCTTATGTTGTTCCAAGAGTCAACTGTATATTTCTTCTTATAACTCACAATATCACAAATGCCCCTCCTTCTTCTTCTTTACTGGCTCTTCATGGCCCACTTTCAGGCCCTTCAACTTGGACCCTGACAGGTGAAACCTCAGCTACTTGCTGCATCCAGCTCTCTCCCCCATTTGTATAAAATTATGAAACTTAACAGAAGGACCCTCAGAGGCAACCTAGTCCTTCAACTCATGAAGGAAAATGAGGCCCAAAGGAAGCAGTCTGGTGCCCAAGATCACACAGTACCTCAGAGGTTCAGCCAGCGTTAGACCCCAGATTTGTACTTCTGCCACAATGTCAAACTACCTGGAGAGTTCTAGATTTTCTAAAGTAAGTAGTGTTACAGCAAAGTCCCTCACAGCCTGCAGTCACCTCTGAACTGGTTCTGGCCACCCAACACTCTTCCTCCTCCTCTCCACTGAACTCCAACTCATCTGTCAAGACTCAGCTGAAATGTCCTTTCATTCAAGACCCTTTCCAGACCCTCAAAACCCCCAAGATGGGAGTAGGTGCTTCTTTATGTTCTCACAGCTTCTTTGTACTTCCCTTATCGCAGGATATTATACGCTGTTGTTTAATGAGACTAGTATAACCTGCAGTGATCTATAATGACAGTGATCATTAGGTAGGACCATGCCTGCCTTGAAGACCACCATGCCTCCAGCTCTGAGCACAGAAAAACTAACTGAATGAAAAGAGTGTTACTACTCTTCACTCATTTAAGGGAGTCATTCCCACTCTTACCCTAAAACTCTCCCCAGAATCAGTGAAAGAGTCACTACCTTCTTCTAGGCCTTATCAGTCAGAAGGAGAGAAAGGAGGCACCAGGGTCAACTCCTGAGAAGAAACGGCAGGTATTGTGGTAGGACAGTGGGAGGGAGGGTCAGGAAACCTGTAGAGAAACTGGCCAGGATGGAAGACTGAATGCCCACTGAATGCCCCGGTTCCAGGACCCTTCTGTGCCCAGCCACGGGGACACAGGAAAAGGTCAGGCCGACCGATGCCCTCCACAAATTTCTGAGTCTGCTCTGTGACCTAGGTGTAGTCCTGATCGAAAACCCGAGTTTCCCTGTCTGAGAACAAGAATGCCATCTGCTTTCCTTATTGGAAAAGAAAACCATAAGCTTTGAGAAAAGCTGCACGTGCCAAATGGCAACTACTGTCTCACGCAGTGATGCGATGTGTGCCCTCGGGTGGTCTGCCCTTGCCTGGGCTTCTATTTTCCCCGATCCGTAGCGGGACCCGATTGAACTGCGTAACCTCACGAGCCTGAGCCCTGCCTCGGTTACCCCGCCCTGCACAGCCGAACCCCTCAGCCCACCTTAGCCCGGCTCGGGCCCTGGCCTCCCTCACCTGTTGGGGGCGCGTAGGCCCGGGCAGGGATCAGGGGGTTTGGCCCCGGCCGCACGGAGGCGGTGAAGGCACCCCGGGGCGGGTTCAGGAGGCGGCGCCCGGCGTGCCGCAGCCGGAGGCAGCTCCTCCACATCGCGCCCGAGAGCCTGGGAAGACGACCGGCGCGAAACCTGAGAGCAGGAAACAGAGCGAAGGGATCCCCAAAGCCGCACGCTCAGGCTGTACGGAAACCTGCCTCCACCTCCCCAGAGTCCTCAGCCTCCCCTGGACGCCGCCATCTTCCGCATGACACCAGCGGCGCGCCGTCGCTCCTGCGCGCCTCCTGCGCACACCCCCAGTCAATCAGCATCACAAACGCACCTCGCCCCGCCCCCTCTACGCCGCGCCTCGGGAAGAAGACTACAAGTCCCAGAGGGCCCCTCGCACACCCCGCCACGTGTTTTCTCCGCCCGCCAATGGGTGGAAGCGCCGCGTGAGCCTGTTCCCGCCCCCCCCGGCGTGCCTGAGCCAATCGAAAAGGTGGTGTGTGTGCGAGGGCAAGTGGGGAGGGGGACTCAGCTCAGGACAGGGAGGCCCTGCTCGCAGGTCCCGGGGTCCCGGTGGCAGCCGGAGCGCTTGGTCCGCAGGCAGCGGGCGGGTGGGCCCCCCTCCGCCCCCACCCCGCGCGTGCGCGCCCCGGCCCCTCCCTCCCTGCCACCCCCCTCGGCTCCCGCGCGGCGGCGGCGGTTCCTCTCCCCCCTCCCCCCAGCCCTGGCTCCGGGGGACCCCGCGATGCCGGTCCGCACCGAGTGTCCCCCGCCGGCCGGTGCCTCGGCCGCCTCCGCGGCCTCGCTCATCCCGCCGCCGCCCATCAACACCCAGCAGCCCGGCGTGGCCACCAGCCTGCTCTACAGCGGCTCCAAGTTCCGCGGCCACCAGAAGAGCAAGGGGAACTCGTACGACGTAGAGGTGGTGCTGCAGGTGAGCGCCGGGCCGGGTCGGGCCGGGGCCCGAGGGCCTCCTCGCGGCGCTCACGGGCCGTGCCCGCCCCCGGCTCCTCGAGCCCGCAGCCGCGGACCAGGCCCTCGCCGCGGGGCCTCCTGCACCAGGCGCTTCACCGCCCGGGACCTGCCCAGCTGGTGTCTCACACTCTCCAAGCCCCAACCCTGACCTGCCCCTCACACCGGAGCCTGTCGTGAGCGGCTCCTGGCCGACCCTGAACACTCTCCCAGACCGTGACCGGCCTGGCTGAGATCCGGAAGCCCCCTGTGACTGGCCACCCTCAGACCTGAGTCCTTCCTCCCCAGGACCTGTCGCCCCGAGATCAGCTCTCCCTCCAGTCCCTCTCAGACCCTGAAGAACTCTCCATTGGTTTCTCCTGACTCGGGACTCTACCCGTGGCTGGGCCCATGTCAAATTATCCCAGACCTGAGACAGTCCTCCTCCCCTCCCCTCTCCTCTGTCCCAGGGATCCTCAAACCCTGGGGCCCTCCTCCCAGGATTTCTTCCTTGGGAGAGCCTAGTTAGTCCCCTCCGACCTGGGATCACACTCCCTCCATTAGCCCCTGAGCCCTGAGAGCCTCCTCAACCCACAACTGATTCCTAGCCTTTGGTACTTACTCTCTGAAGACCAGGCACTCACATCCTGGGTGCTGCTGGGTGGAGCTCCCAGTCCGTTGGGATCTTGCCTGCCCCCCCCCCCTCGGAGCTGCCCCAGTCTCTTCCTGGCCCAGGCACCCAGCTGCCCCCAGCCCCAAGCCTCCTCTATGCTCCCTACCTCCATTCTCTGGCCACCTCCAGTCCCCTCCCAGTCTCCCTGGCTTACCTCCCCAACCCATACCTTCATCTTCCTCCTCCTTGGCTCCAGGGGACCCTCTTTCTGTGTTCTTAACTTTTATCTATACTGCCAGGGCTTCCTCCCAGTCTCTGATACCCATGTGCTGGGAAATCGAACTCACCCAGTATTATCTCTCACACGGTATTTTCTTGCTTTCTGTGTACCCCCCCCCCCCCCCCCGCCCCGCCCATTTGACCTGGATTTCTAAGTACCTGCTGCCAGCCCCTGATAGCTTTGGAGCTGCAGCTTTACCTACTCTGGCTCTTTTCTGCATCTCACCCCTCTCATGCAAATAGTAACACACTTGACATTTTTTTTCCCAGTCAGAGATCAACAGTAGTTCATACTTCTTCTCTCCCTTCCTTGCAAAACCTTCCTGTGTAGCTACTCTTGCCTGCCTCAGGACCCACTTTCCTCCTCCCTTTGCCCCTTTTTTTCCTTAGCCTGATGCCCCACCTCCTAGGCTGTCTTCCTCCCCCTTGAAAGGCCTTACAGAAACTTTGAGGACCTAGTGTGCCACCTTACCTCTCCCATGTGTGAGGACAGAACCTAAGATGTGTCTTTGCCTTATGTGCCCTCAGCTCTTTAAAAATGTTAAGTCTTGAACAGCCTCTCTTCTGAGCAAATAGGTCTCCCACCCAGAAGACAATGGGGATACATTTTCTTTCTGCTAACAGCAGAGCATCATTAGCCTCTTTTTTCTCACTGTTTTGGGGGAATCAATAGTTTCATCTTTTTTCGGTTGGGAAAACTGCATCTTCATGTTAATTGTATCTTTGGTCTATAAACTTAACTTTCATGAGCCGTGGTATGTATTATAACTGGAAAACTGTTGTGACTGATTCACTCAATCTTCATAATTATATGCCTAATGTGGTGACCCCTCTTCTCTTTTGTTTAAAACCTGAGAGTTTAGTATGAAGGTAAAGGCTTTTGCTTTTTCTTTCTTTTTTTTGTGGGGGGCAACATCATAAAATTCTGGCAGTGAGATCTTGGTGTGGGTCATGTTTGGAATGATCTCGAATTTGTGCCCATTGTTTAATTTGATGGTTTCTGATGTGGTAGGGGACTCCTGGCAGGGTCGCTAAGTGTCAAAGAGAAGTCATCTTTGGCTTCTTCAGCAACTCCCCCCTTCTGTCATTGGTGTGTTGTTTCTGACGTCCTGTCAGGTGCCCATTTCCTTGTGAACCAGTAGAAGTGGTGATTGAGTTGGTGCAGGACTAACTGGTCTCAGGGCAGCCCAGAGCAGAAGCCTGGCAGAAACTTCAGTAGGATGTCTGCTGGTGGGAGCCGTGGTCATGCCCAGGAATGCTGCCCTACATCTGGATTGGTGAGCTGTTTGTTCATCATTGAGACAGTCAGTGGCATGTGAATTGCCCCATCGTCACCCTGGTTTTTCAGCCAGGACCAGTTTCTTGGACTCAGCCTTCTTAGAATATATCTCAGGCTCTTTGCTGCTTGCTTGCTTTTTTTCCTAACAGCTTTATTGAGATATAATTCACATACCATGCAATTCACCCACTGAAGGTGTACAAGTCATTATTTTTTAGTATATTCACAGAGTTGGGTAAGCATCACTGCAAACTAATTTTAGCACCCTTTCATCACCCCAGAGAGAAACCCCACCCCTTAGTCGTCACTCCTCTCCAACTCTCAGCAACCACTCATTTTATTTTCCCTAAGATTTGCTTATTCTGGCCATTTCATATACATGGAGTCATACAATATGGGACCTTTTATGTCTAGCTTCTGTCGCCGAGCGTCACATTTTCCAGGTTCGCCCATGTCATAGCGAGTGGCCGTGCTTCGTTATTTTTTATTGTTGCATAATAATCCATTGTATGGATATATAGAATTTTGTTGATCCTTTGAGCAGTCGGTGAATATTTGGGTGGTTTCCACTTTGGGGCTATTGTGAGTAATGATGCCGTGAACATTCCTGTATGAGCTTTTATGTGGACACATCTTCATGCCTCCTGGGTAGATACCTGGGAGTGGAATCCTGGGTCCTCTGGCAGCTCTATGCTTACCATTTTGAGGAATTGCCACACCGATTTCCAAAGCGCCTACCCCATTTTTCATTCCCACCAGCTGCGTATGAGGGTCCAGTTTCTCCACAGCCTTGCGGACACTTGCAACTTATTGCCTCTCTTTTTGATCGCAGTCATGCTAGTAGTGGGTGTGAAGTGGTATCTCATTGTGGTTTTGATTAGAATCTTCTTTTTTTTTTTTTTTTTTAAAAGTTTTTTTTTTTTTTTTTGAAAGCGTTTTTTTTTTTTTAATTTCCAGTTTAGAGAGTTCCCCAGACCTTCATGAGATTCCGGCTGGGTTTTCCTTGTTGCCGTTACTGTAACTATTCTGTTTGTTCTCTGCCATCCAAGGAGCCAAGACCAAAGTGAAGGCCAGGGTCACAGTGAGGTGGTACTAGAAAGAGCAGCTGTTGGACACAGCTGTGCTCTGAGACTTTCTTGCTAAACATTTGCCTTGCTGTCTTTCTCATCCAGATGCTGGCCTGGCGTTCGGTTCAAGTTCTCTGCATTGTAGTGTATTTGAGTTCACCAACCGTCATGGAGATGAGTTTGGGCAGAATGGGAGAGACATGTGGTTGAACAGAGGCCAAATTGAAATTCTGATTCTTGAGCGTGCGATAATCTATGCAAAATGTTACCAACTTCCAGTTCAGTTTTTAATCTTATTAGCAGGTATCCTGGCCACCTGATACCGTTTCCAGCCGCTGTGAAACGCCAAACTATATTGAATTCAGTGAGAATCGCATACATGAAATTTAAGGCCTCGGGTTAGAGCTGTGTGTCCTTTAAATAAAGTTCTCTGCTGAACCATGTTAGTGCAGATCAGCCACTTTAGACCACATCCAGCGCCAAGGCCAGCCGATGAGGATATTTTAAGTGTTTTGGCAGTTTTTACATGGACTACCTTTGTCACCAGCACCAAACTGTGGGAGCATTTCAGCTTCATTGAAGCCCGTTTGCTTTGGTGCTGACCTCATCTGGCCGATTGTGTTCATTACAGTTTTTAAGGATTGCCTGAGTGTTTGATTTCTGGTGTACATGACAGTAGTTAAGTCCCCGAATCTGATAAATACCACAAAACTTTCCTAGTCGCTTAAGATGAGACCTCTCTTAATGTGTTAAAATCTCAACATGCCGCAGTAGCATTGTACTTGGGTTTGCTTTCATTCCAGGGGTCTGCTTTGTAAGGGAGCCCAATTTATGGTGAAATGTGAAAATCTGCCTCTTCAGGATCGATCTGTGTAGATTTGGGTGAAATGTGTCAGTCCGGGTGCACTCAGCTGCAAGTAACCATACCCACTTCAAATTAAAGAATGAGTGAATCCAGCATCTCAGATTACAAGAAGCTTGGAGGTGGCTTGGTTCCAGATTGGCTCATTCAGGAGCCCCATTTCCTTCCATGTTTCTCTGCTGCCATCCTTGGCATTTCCCGGCCTGTTTGTCCTCATGGTCTCTAGATGGCTGCCATGGGCCTGGGCATGGACTTGCACCATGTGCAAGTCCTGCCACCACCAAGGGAAGAAAGAAGGCCTCCTCAAAAGCCAGCATCTTGCCCAGAGGCACCCAGGAGACTGACACACATATTTGATTGGTCAGAACTGGGTCACTCACTCCTAAACCGATGACTCACAAGGGGACAGGGGCACACATCTGCCTTGGATCCATCAGGGCTGACCAGGTCTTGTAGGGGCCAGGGTGGGTGCCAGAACAGGATCTGGGCCCTGGCAGCATGGAAAAGTAGGAAATTGGATGTTGGGTAGGCCCCTGCAGTGTCTCAGCAGCCCATAATTGGTGGATACTCAGCCTCAAAATCTCCCATGCCTGTTACCCCTGTTTATTTTAGCCTCCCAACTCTTCACCAAGAAATACAGGCATTTGTGAAGTGGGCAGAGTGAACGCTTAACGATATATTCCGATCTAGGGTCAGCATTTTGGTTCATAACTGAAATTTTTACTCGAGCAGTCTTCATACGATGCCTTTCCTGAATATGCTGCCCATTTCATAAAGAACTAATGCAGGATTGTGCGTAGTGTAAATATAGGGGAGGGGTGCACTTCTGAGACCCGCGGGAGGCCTGTGTTGAGCGAGCTCGCTGCTCCAGAAAGGCGCTTCGGTCTCAAGATACTCAGCTGAAGGAGGTTGAGAGGGTCCTGGGATCAGCTTGCTTCGTCTAAACAGGCCCGTGGGTAGGGAGGACTCACGAAGGTCTCAAAGGCCGGTGAGCCCTGGCCAAGCTCGGCGGGCACCAACATCCAGGCCTCCCTTAGCCCGCCTGGCGTGTGACCTCAGGACGCATGGATTTCCACAGTACCCCCAGCTTGTCTCCCAGGGCTTCCTCCATTTGTAACAAGATTGTGTGTCCTTTCTTTCCAGCATGTGGACACAGGGAACTCTTACCTTTGTGGATACCTGAAGATAAAAGGCCTTACTGAGGTAAGCACTCCTTCAAATGAACTAGAACTAGATGGTGGGCCGCATGCCTGGCATTCCTCAGGGTGTGAAGGGCCAGGAGCGTTGACCCTGAGGCCTGATTAAAGCGCCCTGAGAAGTGTTGTTATTGTACTTCACACACAAAGCATGTAGTTTTGATGTGCCCTGTTGGAAAGTGTACGGATGCACAAAACTTTAAAGTTTATAAATAAGTCACAATGTTACCAACATTGTTGATTTTCTTTTTAATCCTTTGGTGGGGAAAAAAATAGAGTAGGAATATGGCTACCCGTTGTCATAAGTTTAGTGGTTTCTGGGATACGCATGAATCATTCCAGAACTGAAATCTTTGGCATCCCTTAAACCCCTTAGCTCACTGGAACAATGAAAGGTGATCATCTAGTTCGTAGCTCAAGGAGCTGCTATGGAAATGTAGGCTGTTTTCCTTTCTCTGAACCAACTTTTTGAATCTCAGAACTCCTGGGAATATGGAAAGCAAGAAAGAGCATCCTTTCTTTCCCTGCTAGTGAGTAAATAGGAAGAGGAAGGAGGGGACGGAGCTGGCCGCCTAACTCCTCCATGAGGGCCTGGGCCTGACCTGGCTGCCGGGCCCCGTTGGCCTGATCATTCCTCTCTGTCTCAACGGCGCAGCTCCACCGAGGCTTAGAGAGGGCCGGGAGGACATCCTTGCTTTGCCCCTTGCTCGTGCTGTGAGCTTTCATTTCCCTTTCCTCATCTGTAAAATGAGAATGAAAAATACCCATTCTGCTACCATTGTGGTGTAAATGAAAGTAGTTAAGTCCCCGAATCTGATAAATACCAACGTGTAGCGTTGTCGAATCACTACGCTGACCCGAAACCCGCGTGATGGTCGCGTCAACTAGACTTGGCTAATCAATAAAAAGAATAGAATAGAATAAACCTGCGCTGTCTACTCCAGGGCCTTACTCTAGAGGGGAGGAAACAATGTAAGAGCAAGAGGGGACTCCAATGTGATACAAATTGAGGGATACTAACGAAGGCCCTGAACATCCCCCGCCTTGAAACAACTGTTTCCGTCTCTTTGATTCGCTCTGGTTCTCCCACTTCTCTATTAGAAGTTTGAGAATTGTCTGTGAAGTTTGTTGTTGAGATGAAAAGGTAACCTGTTCCTGCCTCCAGAAACTTATCCAGTAGAGAAGGGGTAGAAAATGAGAGCAGAATAAAGGATTCCAGCCTTTGAATTTACGGGAGCAGGAAACACACAGAATATGCTCAACCCATAGGCAGCCAGATGTACCTACTGAAGGCAGAACATAAACATTTGGCTTCATGAGGAAACCAGCAGAATCTGTCATGTGGAATGCTACCACTGACCCTAAAACCAGCGACACTGGTCATAGGAAGCTGCACGGAAACAGCAAGTAGCATTAAGAATCCTGAAATGGGGGCGCCTGGGTGGCTCAGATGGTTAAGCGTCTGCCTTCGGCTCAGGTCATGATCCCGGGGTCCTGGGATCGAGCCCCGCATCAGGCTCCCTGCTCAGCGGGGAGTCTGCTTCTCCCTCTCCCTCTGCCCACCACTCACCCTGTGTGTGCTCTCTCTCGCTTGCTCTCTCTCTGTCAGATAAATAAAATCTTTAAATTCTAAATCCAACACTGTACATAATCACTGAAATGCCAAAAAAGGGTGAGGATTCTCTGAATGACTTTATTACCTGTATTATAAAATACAGCTATTTGGGTTTGTTTGCTTTTCCATTAATAGTTGTGAAAATATTACATATGTGATTTATTTTAATAAAATCATTTAAATGATTGGGTTTTAGCCTTAGTCTTCCTTGTGCCTCCAATAAAGAAAATGAACTATTAAATTGGAGGTAATTTTTGTCTCTTAGCTGTCTCACGTTCACAAACAAGCACAGTTTTTAAAAAGTTTCTGTGCCTTCTGGAAATGAAATCCCAGAATTGTGAAGAATGGGTGTCAGGTAACATTTTCTTTGCAATTCTGAGCCAGGCACCAGTGGAGAGAGGGGACATTTCTAGGGAGGCCCTGCAGCTGGCACAGGGCCTAGGAGCCCAGCCTTCGGGGAGTCATGGCCCGGCCCTCCACTCACTCACTAGATGGATTTGGAAGCTTCTGCCGAGGTTGGGCTAGACTCGTCTGAACCAAGGAGATAGGTCATACTAAGCAAACTCACCGAGACTGGTGTATACACGGGAGTGCTCGTTTACTCATTTCTAAAATGAGGTACGTGCATGTTCAGAAGTTCCCCCTGACTTAGTCGCCAGTTGGGTGTTAATCCCCCAGGAGGTGGGTCTACATGGAAAGCCAGACCCATCACCGCAGAGTTTTGGGGGGGCCTGGAATCCGTGTGGGGAGTGATTTGGACAACCTGAATGGCCAACAGCAGCTAGACCCACTGTAGGAAGCCCTCGCCTGCTTTGGGGGTGGGGCTTGCTGGCTACGTCTCTTCCTCTCTGACTCGTTTTCCTGATGTCCCTCCTGCAGATAGAGTTTTTCCTCTGGCTCTAAAAATTACCGCCAGTCTGGCTACAGTCAAGTGCTTGAATTTCCTGGTCCTGCCCTGAGAGAGATTTCATCTTTTTGGTAACTTCTGTACCTATTGACTCTCATTCATCAGGCAGTATTTCTTTTATTTTAATTCTCAGAGCTTGGGGGTACCTTGCAGTCACCCTGATCTAGTGCCTGAAACGTTTTCAGTGCAGAGTCAGTTCATTAGGAAAACGTGCGATTTGAGCCATAAGTATCTTCTTTGTATTGTAAGAGGACCACTTTATCATTTTCTTCTTTTCTATCTTTTTTGTGGAAGTTTTAAAAAAAATGTTAAAGTTCAAACCTCAGAAAATCCATACGTATAGCTTTCCATTTAAAATCTCAAGTCAGGTACTAACTGATACAGAACTTTCTCCCTTAGTAGTTCTTCCTAAAACAGATCAGCATAATTTAGTTTAAACTTTTATTTTATTTATTTATTTAGTTTTAAAAGATTTTATCTATTTATGAGAGAGAGGAGAGAGCACGCATGAACAGGGAGAGACAGAGAGAGGGAGAAGCAGGCTCCGCACTGAGTAGAGAGCCTGATGCGGGGTTCCACCTGACCTGAGCAGACACTTAACTGACTGAGCCACCCAGGCACCCCTATTTATTTATGTATGTATGTATGTATTTATTTATTTATTTTTAAGTACTCTCGACACCCAATGTGGGGCTCAAACTCATGACCCTGAGATCAAAAGTCACATTTCTACTGACTGAGCCAGCCAGACGCCCCTAGTTTATACCTTTAAAATCAGGTTTCCATTTAGGAAACTCCCCTTTAATTTCTTCACTCTGTATATGTAAATGTCTGTACGAGGAACCCAGCCCCCGAGTTGGGGAAAGGGGTTGTGGTTTGGCGGGGAGGGTGCTATATATTTTAGAGTTCACTGTTAAGACCACAGACGGCCTCCGTGGTGTGTAGTGAAGCAGGCCAGTCCAGAGTGGAGTGCCCGTGGCTGTGCTGTTTCCTGGGAGCTGCTGAACCAGCATGGCAGTATCTGCTAGGGGCGGCCCCAGCTACGTGGCAGGTCAAACTGAGAGACGGAGCAAAGCCATTGGAACAGATTTACTTTAAACACGTGTAGATGTTTGATGCAGAATAAGAGGGGCCTACATAGGGCCTGAAACAGAAAGTGGTACCTCTGTGGTCCCAGGGACGTTAGGGCTGTAATCCACAGTTTGCCAGGCCAGTGACCATCATTACACGTTTCCAGGAAACACCAGGGGCTGGCAGGCTGGGCTGAGGGGTTGTCCGGTTGGTCGATCAGTTGGTTGGTTTTTTACAAATGCAGAGAAATGGTAAACTTCTTAACAGTGCTAACTTTTTCTTCCATTAGTTTCTTTCAGAATCTTTGGTGCCTCCTTATTAGCAGGTGAACAAATAGCAAATAAAATTGACAAGAGTATTCTAAGCACCCAGTTAGGATGACAGCTTATTTTTTCCCCGTGTGTTTCTGTTGTGGTGATTTTCCATTGCGGATGTGATTTACATATATTTTCCTTAGTGTAGATGGCCTTAGTTCATATAATAAATGTATCCTAATATACCAAGGTATTCTGCAAAAAAAAACCCCAAACCCAAAAACCCACCCCTGGAAACCCGAAGAATGGGCACAAAAGAGACAAATGACTGAGCTAGTTTGAGAACCAGTGGCCAGGCCGTGGCGTGAGGGAGACTTAGCTGTGAACGCTGTGATTTGGGAGCATCTTTGGGTGTTTTCC
Source organism: Neomonachus schauinslandi (assembly GCF_002201575.2). Taxonomy (NCBI): domain Eukaryota; kingdom Metazoa; phylum Chordata; class Mammalia; order Carnivora; family Phocidae; genus Neomonachus; species Neomonachus schauinslandi. The sequence goes on along the minus strand of NC_058417.1, from coordinate 11,369,571 downwards.
TTGGAAAGTAACATCTACTTAGTTACTATCTGCTTTGTATCCTAGAATACCCAGAATTTACTTGTCTAAATTCTTTTCTGAGTGATCAGTATGTAACAAGTGAAGTCGAAGAAGGGTTCTCTGCTTCCGGCAAACTCCATAAAGTCCAAGAGACTCTCTGAGCACCTTCAATTCACGTTGACTCTGCAGCCATTAGCAGATCACTGGACCTAACTCAGTTTGGGTCATTGCTTAGCAGTGTGATCGTTTTTTCAGAGTCCCGGGAAGAAGTTAAAACCAGGTTGATTTTTCCTTTGGGAAAGGTAAAAACTCTTTTTTGACATCTTATTTTGATATTTGGATTTTTACCATAGGAGTATCCAACCCTTACGACCTTTTTTGAAGGAGAAATAATCAGCAAAAAACACCCTTTCTTAACGCGGAAGTGGGACGCAGATGAAGACGTTGATCGGAAACACTGGGTGAGTAGATATTTGTCTCCTCTGGGCCCCCCAGGCACTGCTGGAAAGCCAAGGAACTTAGCTCTCGGGGTCTTATCACTGTCCCCTGTCCTGTCCACCTGTCCACTCTTCCTTCTCATCTCCTGTATGTGGGGGAGCCCTGTGAAACATAAAGCAGTGGCCTCTGTCTTCAGGGTTAGCATGAGGTGGAGATGCAGTTTCTAGAAAGCTGCTTCTCCTGCTGGCATCTCTGTATGGGGAGAGCCCCGGGGTGGGGGGGGGGGCTTCTCACCCAGCTCCAACTCAACTTCAGCATCATCAGGATGACACTGAAAATTCCAGTTCCCCCATTTTTAACTGTCAAGTGGGGGATGTGTTCTCACTCACCAGTAGTGAACATTTTGAGACAACTTAGAGTCACTGTCCTCAAGTCTTTTCATTGGCTTTCACACAACTCAATGGATTGGTCTTCAAAAATCCATTTCTCAACCTATCATAATAGCCTTCTGACTTAGTTGACCATGGCAATGATGAATTTTGGTTTATTATTATTTTTTTAGTTTTTAGTTTTTTTTAAGATTTTATCTTTAAGTATATCCAATGTGGGGCTCGAACCTGCAGCCCTGAGATCAAGAGCCACACACTCCACCGACTGAGCTAGCCAGGTGCCCCGATGAATTTTGGTTTAACACAGAAGAAGTCTAATGTGCTCACCCTCTAAACCCACCCGAAGTGATTGTGTCAGTAATGAAGACTCTAGATGCTTCCCACTGCCCCTCTCACCTGGCTGTTCAAGCTCTCTCCTGATTCTGGCACAATAGTCCTTGGACAGGACTCCCTATTATAGACCCTTGTCCTAGTTAGCCTCACAGTAGATTAGCTGCTTTGCTTGTTAATGTTTTCCACCTGAGATAGGAAAGGAACATCTTTCAGATGCTGAGTTTCAATTACTTTAAATTATTTAATTAATTAAATTTAAACTTGAGCTTTTAAAACCATTTTTTGTAAGCTACATGTTTTGCCTGTTGTCGCAAATAGACACCGAAAGTCAGTCATTTGTGTGTGTATCTTACGAAGGAATGAACAAGATCTGAGTCTCTTAGGCTGCTCGGTTGGGGAGCTCGAGTGGGGCACGGTGGTGCCAGCATCAGGGAGCAGAGTTGGAGGGCTCCCAGCTGCCATCTGGTCCCACCCTGCCCAATGCCGGCTCTTCCCATGCTGCTCGAAGCCTCACAAGATGGCTCCTTTCTCTCTTGGATGGCCCCAGCGGGAAAGCTCTTTCTTTCTTTTTTTTAAAGATTTTATTTATTTATTTGAGAGAGAGAATGAGAGACAGAGAGCACGAGAGGGAAGAGGGCAGAGGGAGAAGCAGACCCCCTGCTGAGCAGGGAGCCCGATGCGGGACTCGATCCCGGGACTCCAGGATCATGACCTGAGCCGAAGGCAGTCGCTCAACCAACTGAGCCACCCAGGCGCCCGGGAAAGCTCTTTCTTGTACTGAACCACAGCCTGTCTTCCATCCAACTTGGTTTTCCATCTCAAATTGGTTCTACAAAAAAAGCAAGGTCTTTGAGTCAATTCTAAGCTAGGTCTGCTGCAAATCAAATACCTGGAAACCAACTGTTAGTGTTCCAGACTTCCACCAGAACAGAAAATATCTGGTTCTCCTTGGTAGGCTGAATTGAAATATTTTGAGTGACAGAAGGACAGAGAAGGCCACCCTTGATATGGTAGGATGAGGAGCTCGGCCTCTGGGCCCTTCCTCATTCAGCAGTCCGGTCACCTTTGCAGTACTCAGTTTCCCATAACTTTCCCAGCCCACTCCGGAGTCCCAGAATCCCATGTGGGATCCCTGTTTGTCAGGGACTCGAAGTGCCTGATACATGCATGCCCCGGAGATACTGCGGCTTCCGTTCCAGACCACCGCAATAAAGTGAATATTGCAATAAAGTGAGTCAAAAGAATTTTTTTGGTTTCCCAGTGCACATAAAACTTATGTTTACGTGATACTGTAGTCTATGAAGGGTGCAGTAGCATTAGGTCTAAAACAACACGTACACACCTTAATTTTAAAATACTTTATTACTAAAAAATGCTCAGCATCCTCTAAGCTTTCAGCGAATCCTAATCTTTTTGCTGGTGGAGGGTCTTGCCTCAGTGTCGATGGCTGCTGACTGATCTCGGGGGTGGTTGCCGGAGGCTCAGGTGGCAGTGGCAATTTCTCAAAATAAGACAACAATGAAGTTGACCACATTGATCGGCTCTTTGTTTCACAGACGATTTCTCTGTAGCAAGAGGTGCTGTTTGATAGCATTTTGGCCCCAGTAGAACTTCTTTCCAAATTGGAATCCATCCTCTCAAACCCTGCTGCTGCTTTATCAACTAGGTTCAGGTGATATTCTAAATCCTTTGTTGTCATTTCAGCAATCCTCACAGCATCTTCACCAGGAGTAGATTTTTATCCCAAGAAACCACATTCTTGGCTCATCCATGAGAAGCAGCTCCTCATCTGTTCAAGTGTTTTGTTTTGTTTTAAAGACTTTATTTATTTATTTGAGAGAGAATGAGAGACAGAGAGCACGAGAGGGAAGAGGGCAGAGGAGAAGCAGACCCCCTGCTGAGCAGGGAGCCCGATGTGGGACTCGATCCCGGGACTCCAGGATCATGACCTGAGCTGAAGGCAGTCGCTTAACCAACTGAGCCACCCAGGCGCCCCATCCGTTCAAGTTTTATCATGAGATTGCAGCTATTTGGTCCCATGTTCAGGCTCCACTTCTGCTTCTAGTTCTCTTGCTCTTTCCACCACATCTTCAGTGACTTCCTTCACTGAAGTCTTGAACCCCTCAAAGTCATCTATAGGGTTGGACTTGACTTCGTCCAAACTCCTGTTCATGTTGATATTTCGAGCTCTTCCCACGAATCAACAAATATTCCTAATGGCACCTAGAATGACGAATCCTTTCCAGAAGGTCTTCGATTTACTTTGTCCAGCCCCATCAGAGGAGTCACTATCTATGGCAGCTACAGTCTTAAGTGTATTTCTTAAATAAGAAGACTTGAAAGTTGAAATGACTCCTTGATCCACAGGCTGCAGAGTGGACGTTGTGTTAGCAGGCCTGATCACAACATAAATCTCACTGTCCATCTCCATCGGAGCTCTTGGATGACAAGGTGCATTGTTAATGAACAATAATATCTTTTTTTATTATGTTCACTTGGCTACTGTATAGTACATCATTAGTTTCTGATGTAGCGTTCAGTGATTCATTAGTTGCGTGTAACACCCAGTGCTCATCACAACATGTGCCCTCCTTAATATCCATCACCTGGCTACCCCATCCCCCGACCCCCCAAACAGTATTTTGAAAGGAATCTTGTTTTCTGAGAAGTCTCAATGTTGGGCTTTAAATACTGAGTAAATCGTGTTGTAAACAGATATGTTGTCATCCAGACTTTGGTCCATTTTTAGAGCACGGGCAGAGTAGATTTAGCATAATTCCTAAGGGTCCTAGGATTCTCAGAATGGTCAATGAGCATTGGCTTCAACTTAAAGTCACCAGCTGCATGAGCCTCTAGCAAGAGAGTCAGCCTGACCTTTGAAGCTTTGAAGCCAGACATTGACTGCTCCTCTCTAGCTATAGAAGTTCTAGATGGCATCTTCGTCCAATACCAAGCTGTTTCATCTACGCTGAAAATCTGTTATTTGGTGTAGTGTAGTTGTTTAGTGTAGCGTATTCATTATCTTAATGAAGTTCTAGAATCTTCTGGAGAACTTGCTGCAGCTTCTACATCAGCACTTGCTACTTCACCCTGCACATTTGCGTTATGGAGACGGCTTCTTTCCTCAATCCTCCTGAACCAACCTCTGCTAGTTTCAGACTCTTCTTCTGCAGCTTCTTCACCTCTCAGCCTTCACAGAATTGAAGGGAGTTAGGGCCTTGCTCTGCGTTAGGCTTTGGCTTAAGGGAATGTTGGGGCTGGTTTGACCTTCTCTCCAGACCACTAAACCTTTCTCCACATCAAAGCCTGCTTTGTTATCATTCATGTGTTCACTGGAGTGGCACTTTCCCTTTCCTTCAAGAACTTTTCCTTTGCATTCACAACTTGGCTCACTGGGCCAAGAGGCCTCACTTTCAGCCCTGTCTCAGCTTCTGAGAGGTCTTCCTCACTAAGCTCAATCATTTCTAGCTTTTGATTTCAAGTGAGAGACATAGGACTCTTCCTTTCTCTTGAACATTCACAGGCCGTTGTAGGATTATTACTTGGCCTCATTTCGATATTGCTGTGTCTCAGGGAAGAGGGAGGCCTGAGGAGAGGGAGAGAGATGGGGGATGGCCAGTCAGTGGAGCAGTGAGAACACAGACATTTATTGATGAAGTTTCCTATCTTATATGGGGGCAGTTTGTGGTGCCCCAAAACAATGGCATTAGATCACAGATCACCATAACAGATACAAGAGTAATGAAAAAGTTTGAAACGTTGCGAGGATTACCAAAATGTGACACAGAGACACGAGGTGAGCAAATGCTGTTGGAAAAATTGTGCCAATCGACTTACTCGACACAGGGTTGCCACGAACCTTCAATTTATAAAAAAAAAAAAGTACTATCTGGGGGCGCCTACGTGGCTCAGTTGGTTAAGCGTCCAACTCTTGGTTTTGGCTCAGGTCGTGATCTCAGGGTCATGAGATCGAGCCCCACGTTGGGTTCCACGCTCAGCGTAGAGTCTGCTTGAGTTTCTCTCTCCCCCTCCCTCTGCCACCCTGACAAATAAATAAATAAATCTTTTTTAAAAAATGCAATATCTGCAAAGAGCAATAAAGTGAAGTACAATAAAACCAGGACTGCCTGTAAATTGGAATCAGAGACATTGTTTTTCACCTTCAAGTTTTCCTGAGTGATATTTAAAGTTGGTATCATGGTGGTACCCTAAAGTCAAGATTCTATATACTTAATCCAGTTAGAATAGAGATATACATGTGACAAATTCTGAGTTAATACTTCTGTATCTTAAACTTTATTTTTTATAAAATAATGCATACTTATTTTTAAATATTTGAGTAAACAGAAAAGCAAAGGGAAAAAAACATCTATAATAACAATACCCAAAGTTAAAACAGATATTAACCTTTTTTCTTTCTTTTTTTTTTTTTTACAAAAATAGGATCATGAGACACAGTTTTGTAACCTATTTCTGGTCTCCTTTTTTAAAAGGACTTAATCATATATTACCCATTTCCTGTTTCTACTTCACTGGCTGGCCCTAAGCCACATTCCTGTGTCAGAGGACCCCGCTTTAGTAAACCCCTCTCTCCCTTCGGGGTGATGTGCTGGCTCTAAGTTATTCTGCATGGCTCATGTTGATTCACTTATAGAGATCTTCTCGCTAATCCTTCCTGGCTTTGCTTGTGGTAAGGTGTTCTGAGAAAAGGCTCCCGGAATCTCATCCGTTCCCAGCCCCGGGCCTTTCCCTGGACCACATTAACTAGGCAGGCATAGCCCCATGGTGCCTCGGCTGGAGGCCAGGCCCGAGTTCACTGGTGGGGACCTCAGGCTCCCTTCCCCAGTCCTCAGCGTTTGCTGCTCTTATGGGCGCATCCAACAGCCATCACACCTTTGCGAAGGTGCTTGCTGCTGGGCGCAGAAGGGCAGTGGTGACCCCAGCCTCCCCCTCCGTCGATTGGTCCTCATGCTCAATTTTTTTGCTTTCAGGGCAAGTTTCTGGCTTTTTATCAGTATGCAAAATCATTTAATTCAGATGACTTTGATTATGAAGAGCTGAAGAATGGGGATTATGTCTTCATGAGGTGGAAGGTAAGGTCCCAGCCCAGCCAGAGCCTGCATTCTATCCAGCACCCCTCCTGCTCCCCAGGTCCAGTGCTTCATTACAGTTTGTCTCCGTGGAGTGCCTTTACACACTCATAAAAAGCAGGCACGGCTCCAGGCCACACTGGCCAACTGCTGCCATGCAAGACGGTTTGTCTTTGGTGACGCCATTTGGTGGTTAGCAGATAAATTCATGGCTGGGGGCGGGGGCGGTGTGGTCACCCTCAGCACCTTCGACTCTCCAGGTTGAGTCACCCCCGGCGTTCTCTGGACTCAGAGGAAGACCAGAGTTGGGCCCCGTCATTTCCTACTCTCAGCTGAGAGCCCGTGTTAAGTGGCTCTTCCCTCACCACGTCCTAGCCAAGCTTCAGTGCCGTCTCAGCTTGTCTGGTTCCCTCTGGCAGGAAATGAGGGACCAGGAATGGAATTTGGGTTTTCCACTCAGCAGCCCTCCGAGAACTCCATCTGGCTGGACTCGCGAGATTGGCTTTGGGCTGACAAGGCTTTTGTGTTCCCTCTTTTGATAGCCTGGTAATTACTGTGTTCCAGCCGCAGGCTAGCAAAATCATGAAGTGGGTTTGTGACATCACTTTGTGAACGGACACCCACTTCCAACCCCTGGTCCCCAGTCTGCAGGAAAAAGCTGTTTTATCTTGAAACCTTGCCAGCTTTCATGCAAGCGAGTCATTTAGAGGAGTTATTCCCAATCTTTAGTTTGTACGGCTAATAATTTGGGGTTGGGGGCGGGGTCATCACTTTTTGCAGAGATGCTGGCCAGGTGCAAAGAGTAAAAGTTGAGTCCGCCCTCATGAGCTTGCTGTCTGGTATTTGGAAATGTGCCAGCTAATAAAGTACTAAAGGAAGTATCTTGCAAGGTCCTAATTTTAAAATTAATTTTTAAAAACTAGCATTTCAGAGGTTGAAGAAAGGGACGGAGAGTGTCTTAAAAAAACAAAACAGTGGAGTTGTTTGGTCTCCAAAGACCTTCTCAGTGTGACTCACTATGGGCTCTCAGTGGACCTCTTGGGGCCGTGAGGCCACTGACCTCATCTTCCTGGAAGAGTAGGTGCCCAGATGTAGCCTTTCAGCTTGGCCGTAGCCAGAGATCATAAGCTCGCCTCTTCCCAAGGCGCCCGAGCAAGAATAGTACCGTTCTGATGGCTGTGGATGAGGTGTCGAGCTTTTTGAGGAGCTGTTACGGGGGCAGTTGGTGCTTGGTCTGCCCTCAGAAGGCAGAGGCGATCAGGAACCCAGCACCAGTTCCTGGGGTGGAGCAGAAACTTCCTCTTCCTGGGTCGTTCTGTCTGTGGGCTCTGAAAGGTAGGTAGGTATCGATTCATTTTCAAGACGTGTGGACCGTAGAACCTTCTCTTCATTGCCGATCTCAGTGAGCTCAAGACACAGGCTACTGCGTTAGTTATCTAGAATGCTGTTGACAGATGGGGTTGAAACGCAGATGTCCGCCGTCGTCCAGCAAGCCTGGGCAAGGCCATGTGACACTGGAACCCGAGAACCACCTGAAGGCTAACGGGGAGCCCCAGACGTGGCTGGAGCACGCCGTCTGTTACTGACCTCCTCCATCTGTGTGCAGGAACAGTTCCTGGTCCCAGATCACACGATCAAAGACATCAGCGGTGCCTCCTTTGCTGGGTTCTATTACATCTGCTTCCAGAAGTCGGCAGCCTCCATAGAAGGCTACTATTACCATAGGAGTTCAGAATGGTAAGGCACCCCAGAGGCGAAGGGGGCGGCTTGCTGCCCGGGCTCTCCCTTCGCTTGCCGAATCCAAAAGAAAACCTCTCCCCCTGTCTCTGCGTAGCTTTTATGCTCTATCTGCATGTGGAGGGCCTCTTTGAATGATCTCAGCTGCCCGTGGAGGGGCTCCTATCCCTAACCACAGAGCAGAGTAAATAAGATGAAACCAAAGTGCTCAATAAAGGAACTCACTGCTCAAAGCTTGCAAGCAGTTCTGTATTATCAGCAGTGTTTCTCCCAACCTTGGCTGCTCTTGTATTTCCTCCCACATTTAATCAGTAACTACAGTGTAAGCTCCAGCTATGGACAGGGTGAGTTTTGCTGTTAGCAGCCTTTCTAATTTTGTGGTCACATCCCTTAGATGCCGGCCCCACCCACTCTTGATCTCAGTCTAGTGACCGGGGTCCCCATGGGAGCTGACGGTCCTGCCCTGTGTTTCATCTGAGGTGAAGGACTGAGTGCCACCGCAAGCGCTAGCTTTTCTCACCTTTCTGGGGACTCTCCTGCCCCGTCACTGCTGCTCCAAGCACCTTGCTGTACCTGAAGAAGGAACCCTATCACAAAATACCTGATTTCCTCTCCGAACGTAGAAACACCGTATTCCCTTCCAGCTGTTTTATAGTTCGGTGACTTGCGAGTGATGCTTCCCTGGCTTGACTCAAGTTCCTTGTTCACTGGCAGCAGAATGATATCTGCAAATAAATGCCCTTGAGCTCAGCGCAGTCTCCGCTCCCCTGAGAGCCACAATTGCTGAAACCAGGGTTTCAGTAATTGCTCTGTTTTCAAAGGAGTTTTTAAAACCTGTTATATCCTTTTTTAAATAACAGCTTTATTGAGAGAATTCACATACCATACAATTTGCTCATTGAAAGCATACAGTTCGGTCGTCCTGAATATTCACGGTTGTGCGGCCATCACCCCAATCAATTTTAAATGCTCCCACCACCACCACGAGAAACCCTGTTCCCCTTAGCCCCATCCCCTCCTAGCCCGAGGCAGCCAGCTACTAACCGACTTCTATACAGACGTGCCTATTCTGGATATTTTCTATAAAGGGAACAACACACACTATGAAGCTCCTTTGTGTCAGGTTTCTTACCCTCAGCCTAATGCTCAGAAGGTTCGGCCATGTGGCAGCATGGATCAGCCCTTTGTTTTTATTGCTGAATAATTTTCCGTGGTGTGGATGTACAGTAGCCCCTCCTTATCTGCGGTTTTGCCTTCCGCTGTTTCAGTTATCCGCGGTCAGCCGTAGTCCAGAAGCGGATGGTAGTCGGGGGTGGCCCAGCACTCGGTCACATGCCTGCCTCACTCACCTCACCTCATCTCCTCATGCAGGCATGTTCTCACCTCCCATCCTCACAGCAGGAAGGGTGAGACTACAGCACAAGAAGGTCTTTTGAGGGGCGCCTGGGTGGCTCAGTCGTTGGGCGCCTGCCTTCGGCTCGGGTCATGATCCCAGCGTTCTGGGATCGGGCCCCGTATCGGGCTCCCCGCTCGGCGGGAAGCCTGCCTCTCCCCTCTCCACTCCCCCTGCCTGTGCTCCTCTCTCACTGTGTCTCTCTCTGTCAAATGGAGAAATAAAATCTTTAAAAAAAAAAAAAAAAGATCTTTTGAGACAGAGACCACATTCACGTAACTTTTATTGCCCAATATTGTTATAACTATTCTGTTTTACTATTAGTGATTGTGGTTCTTCTCTTACTGTGCCTAACTTATAAATTATACTTTATCACAAGTTTACGCACATAGCGTCTGTAGGGTTCAGTACTATGCACGGTTTTTGGCATCCACTGGGGGTACTTGAACGAATCCACCACAGATAAGGGGGTACTGCTGTACCACATTTTATTTATTTATTTATTTATCCATTCATCAGTTGATGGGTTATTTCCACCTTCTGCCTATTGTGATTAATGCTACTGATTGTGTAAGTATCTGTTTGAGTTTCTGCTTTAATTCCTTCGGGCATATAGCCGGGAGTGGAATTGCTGGGTCCTATGGTCATTCTCTGACTTTTTAAGGAACTGCCAAAGTGTGTGATGCACCAGGGTTCCAGTTTCTCGACATCCTCCCCAACGCTTGTTATGATGTCTTTACAATTACAGCTACCCTTGTGGTTATGAAGTGGGGTCTCATGGTTTTGATTTGCATATTCTGATGGCTGATGCATTATCTTGATTTTTCTTTTTTAAATTTTTTTGGGGTGAGAAATAAACTGCTTTTTCCTGTGCTCCTCCTCATGCCCACGTGAAACAAGTAAGGGGAGAGCTAGCATCTACCCCATGTACTCTGATTGTCCCCCGGGGGGGTTATCATCCCTGTGTGTGGATTGTCCCCGCCTCTGTTTCTCCTTCATCTGCTTAACTCCTCAGAGCACCTACCAACGGGGCAAAAACAAACACCTCAGAACTCTGATGTTCTCAAGCCTCGTAGCCATGTCTAGGGAGGCGAGAAAATGAAGGTGAATGGTAACATAAGCTTCGGGGTTAGCTGGGAAGTCTCTGTATTCCGTGAGAAGTGGGGAGTGCCTATGCTCCCCATACAGTTCCAGCCTGATGTTCCCGGAGCAGCTGAGGTGCTACATGTCAGAGAGAGGCAGAGTGGAGGGCGAGGATGAGGCCCAGGGCCCAGGGCTTCGGTCCGCATCTTCTCCCAGAGCTTACTCTGCCTCTCCTTTCATAAAACATACCATAACTGCCTCATGGTCAGAGCACGAGACCTAAAAGCAGCTCCTCTTACACAGAGCTCAGGAGGATTAACCAAAGAACCAGAAAGAGAACCAAACATGGTGCAGCCGAAGAGGTCTGAGATGCACCTGTGATCCGGTTCCAGCCTGGGGCTCGCCGGGCGCTCCGGTGGTAGGGAGGGGGTTCTGCACCTCTCTTTGGTTTTCAGGCTGCTTAGACCGCCTCCCGTTTTCTCTCTCTCCCCGCACTGCAGGTATCAGTCCCTCAACCTAACGCATGTTCCTGAACACAGCGCACCCATCTATGAATTCCGGTGACAGCGGTTCAGAGCAGGAACTAAATAAAACTGAACTTGGCAAAAAAAAAAAAAAAAAAAAGAACTTTGCCAAGAAAATTGTGTACCTGCCAGAACCAGGAGAACGTGTGTTCCTGTTTCTTCACGAGCAGATTCGCATCAGAAGGCATGAATGTTAACCCACAGAATCCAAGGAGCATGGCCAACCAGCAGGCAGGCAGAGGGAATGTTCTCTGTTCTTCCTCCCTCTCTGAGGCAGTTTGGTCTTAATCTGTTTTTAAGCTACCTTAAATGCACTTTTCCTTGCTGCACAGCTAACTTCTGTATCACCGAAAGGCCCATTCCTCCCTCCATCCCCACCTCCAACCAAGTAGAAGGTCAGCGCCCCCCAGTCACCCTCAGCCTTGGTGCTCAGTGGTCTCTGCCCAGGCCCCAGCCCTGCGCGCTGCCCCTCTTCCCCACCCCCAGTTGCTTAGTCTGGTAGCTCAAGAGAAGGCAGAGCCCCAGCACACGTGTGCCCCCCCTGCCCTGAGCTCTGTGCAGGGAATCGGGGCGCTGCAGCAGCATCCGCCAATGAAACGGGAGGCAGAGGCTGCTTCACGGGGTCACCTGGCGCTGCCCAGCCCTGCCGCGTTAGTCAGTGGCTGGCAGGTTTCCCCTGGGCCCACCATCGGGGATCACTGAATTTAAGGCTTCCGGATCCCTGGCAGGAACAGATTCCAATCCTGCTTTACTCAGCACGTTTGCTCCAAACTTTTTGAACTTGAGGGCAATACTAAACT